>NC_142753.1:9583557-9668557 GCF_051943395.1 Hippocampus bargibanti | reverse complement strand
TCGCCCTCCTCCTCGCTCTTGCCTGCCTGCTGGGCGAGCAGCGTGAGCTTTTTGTTCTTCTCGTTCCTCTTGTGCACCTTGTAGAGGCACGACAGGAAGCACACCAGCAGCATGAAGGCCAGCAGGCTCAGCATCGACATGATGGCCAACGTCAGCGGAGGAAGCTTGGAGGCTGCCGGCGACAAAAAGAAGAGTTTGATCATATGAAAAAAATGTACAGGAAAAAAATAAATACAGAAATAAATACAAATAAATATAAAAATACAAATAAATAAATAAACAAATACAAATACATACAAATAAATACAAACCAACACAAACAAATACAAATAAATACAACTAAATACAAATACATACAAATAAATACAAATAAATACAAATAAATAAACAAATACATACAAATAAATAAATACAAACAAATAAATACAAACAAATACAAATAAATAAATCAATCAATAAAAAAATAGAAAATTCCCCAACTATTAACTAACTAAGTAACTCAAATTCTTACCAACCACGTCCACGTAAACGTGTGCCACGGTGAAGCCCGCCAGGTCCGTGATTTTAAAGACGCCCTCGTCAGACCCTCGCACTTTCCTCAGCAGCAGTTCCGAGCCGTCCACGCTGATGCGACCTGCCAGTTGGGAGTCCGGGGGGATCACCAGAACGCCTCGATCCAGAACCGGACGGTCCTGGTGTCCGGATTTGGGCCTGTACACCGCATTTACGTCGCTGTGGTCCAGGTAGAGTTTTACGGTCATGTCGGCTCCGTTGAAAACGTGCAGGAAGTCTTGATGCTCTGTGGTCGTAAGAGAAACGTCAAAAAAGGGACGTCTGTGTAAGCTCTCAGTCATACAGGTGCTTACAAAAGACTTTTAAGATCGTTACCAAGGCAAATGGGGCAATCAGGGCCAGTCATAGGACATAATAAAACAGGACAAAAGACACAATCAGATTAGCTTCAGGGAGTAGTCCACTGCTCCCTCCAACCTTATAGCAGGGACCTATCAGCAGACTTCTGAGATCGTTATCAGGGCAAATGGGGCAATCAGGGCCAGTTATAAGACATAATCAGACAGGACAAAGAAGTAATCACATTAGCTTCAGGTCGTAGTCCACTGCTCCCTCCAAACTTAGAGCAGGGACCTATCAGCAGACTTCTTACATCGTTACCAGGGCAAATGGGGCAATCAGGGCCAGTCATAAAACATAATCAGACAGGACAAAAGCTGTAATCAGATTAGCTTCAGGGAGTAGTCCACTGCTCCCTCCAAACTTAGAGCAGGGACCTATCAGCAGACTTCTTACATCGTTACCAGGGCAAATGGGGCAATCAGGGCCAGTCATAAGACATAATCAGACAGGACAAAAGGAGTAAACAGATTAGCTTCAGGGAGTAGTCCAATGCTCCCTCCAAATTTAGAGCAGGGACCTATCAGCAGACTTCTGAGACCGTCACCAGGGCAAATGGGGCAATCAGGGCCAGTCATAAAACATAATCAGACAGGACAAAAGGAGTAATCAGATTAGCTTCAGGGAGTAGTCCACTGCTCCCTCCAAATTTAGAGCAGGGACCTATCAGCAGACTTCTGAGACCGTTACCAGGGCAAATGGGGCAATCAGGGCCAGTCATAAAATATAATCAGACAGGACAAAAGGAGTAATCAGATTAGCTTCACGAAGTAGTACACTGCTCCCTCCAACCTGAGTGAGAGCAGGGACATCTCAAAGCAGAGGTTTGGCATCGCCACCTCTGGCCATTAGGGATATACAGTATATAGGGCCAGAGTTACCAGCACAATTTTAGTTTGCTGACGAAGCTTCTCGGATGAGGAGCGAAACATGCATCACAGTCAAAGAAGTATAGATGATGGCTGAGGAAACTTTATAAGGAGACTTATAATGTACGTATAACAGAAGAAGAACAGGTACGGGTTTCTACCTCACCTCGTACATGAAGGCAGTTCCTCCTGCGTACTTTCCCCTCGTGGTCACGGACGGTGAAACTGCCTTCGTCAGCCATCTTGACCGAGTGCAGCGCCACATTCCTGTCCGTCACGCTCAGGCGTCCGGCGTAGGCGTCAGCGAGCACTAGCGTGTGGCGGAAGAGGAGTGCGGCCGGTGGCTCGGTGGCGTGCAGGAAGTCAGAATGGTTGACGTGGCGGATTGGACCGGGCCTGAGCGGCGATGGGGATCAGAGAGTGGATCAGTGAGGGGCAACTTCCAATGATACCTTGGCTTACGAATTTAATTGGTTCCCAGACATAGTGCGTAAGGCGAAAAGTGTGTATCCCAAAAAATTATTTCCCATAGGAAACCATTAAAGTGAGAATAATCCGTTCCCAGGTCCCCATAAAACAGAATTTTCTACTTTCTAATTTTCTAATCCTTAAAACTACACACAAAAATACCTTATTTTATGTATAATAAATGTGCTATGGTATTATAATTAAAGAAATAAACTGTACTACATAATAAAGTCGTTTTATTTACCTTTGTGATGGTCGTTGATGGCTTGAAGGAATGGAGTGGCCGGTTTCCTCAGCATTAAACACTTGATGAGGAACGTAACTTTCGTCTTTCACCATCTTGAGGAATGATCCCTTGTAGGTGCTTTCTCTGCGATAATTTTATCGAGTTCCTCATCAATTGTGTTCTGTTTAGCTGGGTTGATAGCTTTTTGCATCAAGTGTACAGATGGCTTGTGCTGGTTGTTTGTGGAGCCTGATTGATGGGATATTTTAACCTTGCAGTCTACACTCTGCCTTTGAACTATCAAAGTTGAAACTATGTCACAGTCGTCTGCCTGTCTCTTAAAGTTGAACCCACCCCCCCCCCCCCCCCCTGAACGGGCTCGTTCGCGAAAGACACATCATTCATTGAGGCATCTCTGTGAACGCAAAAAGTTCGTATGCAGAGGTAAAATTTTCATAAATTTAACGTTCGTGAACCGAGAAGTTCGTAAACCAAGGGGTTCATAAACCAAGGTACCACTGTATACGTACCTGAACTCCAAGCTAATTGGACCTTGCACCTGGTTCAAGTGGATGTAATAAGTATCTCCGTATTTGACCACTTCCTCCACGGCACAATCTAAAGACAAAAACAAACAAAAACCAAAACATAAATATACAATTCTTTTGTAAATGCTTTTCTTAAAATTTTCCCCTTGTTTTATACCTCGAACATCGAGAGTGAGTCGCCAAAACACGCCTTCCTTCCTGCTGACTACGTAGACTCCCTCGTCTTCCTCCTGCACGTCGTCCAGCACCAGGTGGCCGTAGGGATTGAGACGAGCTCGTCGGTGCATCACTTTTCCCGCACGAAGAAGCGGCACCTCGGCGCTTTTGTTGGTCTTTGGACGGAAGACCACCTGACCGGCGTCGCCAGCCGGGATGTCAATGTGGATGTCTTCGCCGAAGAAGGCTGTCCTGTGCTCTTCTTTGACTGGAGAATACGGTTTAGTTATTAGCAAGTCATTTGGTGTTCCACATGGTTCTGTTTTGGGGCCCCTTGCTGTTTTTATTGTATTTGCTGTTTCTTGTTTTTAACTCATTCACTGTCATTCCCGAATGTATTCGGGGATTGAAAATATGACGTGGAATGCCATCCCCAAATTAGTTCGGGTGTTTTTTTTTCCATGCTTGGGTGCCGATAAAGTGCTGGCCATGGCCTCTGGCAATGTTTTTTCCCCTTCCACAAGCAGGGAACATGCCCCTTTTTTTCCATGTTAGTGCGTTATTACAGCTTGAGCCATTGTTAAAACGCTACATATATGTATTGCATTGTATTTTGGACCTCCACCCTCATTTCAAGTTCATATAACTCCAGACCCATATAATTTAGGAATTAACTGTTTTTTTTCTGAAGAAAGAAGAGTGTAAGGTTTCTTATGCTGCATTGAAAGTTTATATCGTCCTCAAACTCAATATTCTGTGGGTCTTGGAATTCAAGTGACAATGACAAAAACCCTGGCACTGGAGTGGAAAAATTTTTGAACATCTGGCAGTGAATGAGTTAAAATGCTCTCAAAATAAAGTTTAACTGAGCTGAGTATGTTGAGAATTTTAATTATTTTTCCTTCCCCTTGCTCACATTTATCAACAATATCCCGGTTGTGTTATTGGTGGACATCCTCTCCTCTTTCATCTGCTTCATGTCACAAAGAGGGTACAGCAAGTGCTGAAGAATGAATGACTATGTGTTGTCATATTATTTAGTTTTTTTTTTTTGTTCGTTGACTTCAAGAGAGCGGCTGCCTTTCCAGCAGCTCCTGTATTTTATTTTTCTACTTCTTTCTTTCCTCTTCCTTTCATTACTTTGCTGCTGTGAAATGTAAATTTCTCCACTGCGAGACAAACAAAGGTACATTCAATCCAATCCAAGCTTACCTTTCAAGGATGCTGACGCAGCTGAAAAAGGCAAAAAAAAGAGTTTGAGGTACTTAAATATAACAAATGATCCTATTCTTGCATTTGATCCTAAAATAAGTTCAAAGCATTCTCGGTGATGGAGCCTTTCAAATGTAGCGAGCGCTACGAAGAGCGCATGCACGTTGGGTGGTCGATATGCTGAATTTGCACAAAATACGCCAATCAAGCGAAATGAGCATCTGGAGAAGGTTTTCCCAGCAAAGCGGCAGGCTTACCCGTGCAGAGCAGGTTGCTTAGCAACACACACGCCATGCCTCTCATCTTTAACACGCAGACTGTGGGGAACAAAAAACAAAAAGAAAAGTTTATCTGAGATACAATCGATGTGCAAAGAAAAATAACAATATTAGAGCAGAAATGATTAACTATTGGCATATGGTGTCATATCCTAGCCAAAATCATTATTGTGTTATTTAGAGCAGACATGTCATACATAATTGAGGAGGTCTGTGAGAAAAATTCATAAACGTGATATATGCAATATATATTTCGGCCATTGGTACACATTCATAATGAAATAATATGACTTTTACAATATACAGTAAAGTCTCGTTATATCGATATCGGATATATCGATAGTCCCGGTTATATCGATATTTTTCGGACTCCCTTGAATATCGATATAACGAGACTTTACTGTATTTGTAAAAAAAATATGTTCTTGACACATATGGAAGTTTTGATTGAAGTCAATTATGAGCATATCCGAGCTGCCTTTTTGGCAGCACGGAAACGCCAGCACCGTTTTTGATTGAAAGGAATGTCGGTGCCATTTGACTGTCATCGCTTGACAGCTGCATTTTCACAGTCTGCGACTTGATGGATGGGTGGCTTGAGGAGCCCGCGATGACAAGAAAGGAGCGTAATCAGTGCCAATGCGAATGTAGAATTGTCGCGGCTTGGAATTGAAGCGGATTTACGTGGGGCAGGAGATGTGAGCCAATTCCTTTTAGTCAATGGATGGTACAGTTTCGTGTTTGCTTTCAACATTTAGCTTGCAGCGGATGTGTACTTTCACCATGACGTCCCTTATCCACTGGTGAAACGGATGCTTTGATCCTCTTCTTTCATCTCAAAGTGCTTCATAGAACCAAGAGTGTGCAGAAAGTGCTTAAGATTGAATGACTGTGATTTTTTTTGGGGGGGGGAACGTGTCCCGAAGCTAGCTAGCGTCTTCATTTCTATTAGCTATCTAACTAGCTTCCTATCTATTTGAGTACCTTTTGGGTTGAATGAACGCTGGCGCGTGTGGCTGCCGCTGCTCACCCACAGAAAAACTTATCATGTGACTGTAAAGTGACCTTGAGTTTTGAAAGGCACTTAGAAATTAAATGTATTATTATTATTATGATTATTATTTTGCGTTGTCATTTTCTTGTTTTTTGTTCTTCTGACTTCAAGATGGCGCCGCAAAAGTGGCTTCCTTTACAGCAGCTCCTATATTTACTTTTTCTATTTCTTCCTTTCCTTTCCTCCCATATCTTTGCTGCTGTGAAATGTAAATTTCTCCACTGATTTCCCCACCTGAATTCAAGTGTACGGATCAAAATCAGAATTACAGTATTATATATATATATTTTTTTTTTGGATGATGTCGCCACTGAAGGCCCAGCTATCAAATGCATGTTGGCATTCTCGAATAAACCCTGAAAATCAGACGCCATTTTAATCTGCTTCAATCTCATTTAAACAAGCGGCTCGTTCGGTCCTTTTTTTTTGTCCCAAGCGCCCTCGCCTCCTCCTTTTCCTTTTCATTTTCCTTCATGCAGCCAGTGATGCAGCCAAGGGTGTGTCGGGACCAGCATGCCTGCTGCCTGTCCCGGCTCACGCATAGGTATAGGCGGAGGGGGGTTGTGGTAGGGGGTGTCCCAGATGGAAGAAAGATGGAGGAGGATGGGCGTGCAGTTATGCTTACATTTGTGCATTATGAGTTGATGGATGGAGGAGGGAAGTCAGCAGGAATAATGATATATATGTCGTTATATGTACAGTATATAGGCTATATTCATGGTAAAGAACACTTTGCGTAAAAAGTCTTCAAAAGCAGAAAGAATGTGTTACACTGACATAGAAAAATATCCCATAATCAATAAATAAAGGCAATAAATGCATGTGTAATTTTTTTTGGTAAAAAAAAATCAATTGCGTGTGTCGATGCTTCGTGATGGTAACGAAAATGCTTGAATCCGCCCCAAACCAGGAGTCCGAAATGCTAATTGTGCATTCGTTTCAGTACAAGATGCTGCAGTAGTTGTTTTTTACCTTCTGTCGTGTTGAAGAAACGAGGATTCAGAGTGTTCCTTTTTTGTGTGTAGCAATCACCTTTTCCCTTTTTCAACAAGCTCGTCAAGCTGAAAGCACCACATCACGGCAGCCATCTGGGGGGGAAAAAAAAACGAGAAAATAACAGAGACAGGGAGAACAAGAGCTAGAGTTCCCCCGTAACGACCACCACGACTCTGCTGCCTTTGTGCGCCGAAAGGGACTCGGTACTGCTCGGGAATCCTCGGCTACTTTCGGTAAATATCGTTCAAAGCCGCCAGCTGGCGCTCAATATGGATATAAACGCTACTCGTGCGATGATTTAAAACGTCACATTTTGCTCATCAAAAACATGCGAATAGGCTCGATATAGATGTTAAATTAGCATAAAGTGTCGATTTTATGAGTTTATAAGGTGTAATTTAGCATTTACAGGTGAAAAACATGTCATACATAAATAACTGTGTGATTCCCTGTTTGGCCATTCGAGGGCGACATTACGCATATTTATCATCAGACATCTTCGTTAGAGAATAATCTAGCTAACGTCGCCTTCGTCATTCCATCGACGGCCACAGGGAATATACGTCATAATTTCTCTACCTCGTGCTTCAAACGAACGCATCCTTGTGATTGTTTATCATTATTATTTTGCTACTCGACCACCTGCAACGCGTCGACGCTTTTCCTTGTCTCATCCACACACACGCACAACCCCGTTCGGCTCATCCTTCGAAGGTAGGTTTGATTTATGTCCTGTTTGGTAAATCTCTCACAATTTGTTTTGTACTTATTTGATATTTGACGTCAAATTTAATTTGCAGAATCTCCCAGGTTATTGTTTTCCGGGGGATACTGCGAAAGACGGGTCTATTTGTTGCTAAAAGTCGCTGGATGACGTCGATGACGTCACTATGTCAGACACCAACACTACATTGAACGCTTGAAATGCGTCTATTTAGACGAGTTTATCCATATATTAGTCAAATAAACACTATAAATTACAGTTTAATTTTTGTATCAATGTTATACACAATTGCGTCTAGCTTTTGTAAATATTAGACGTCTAGAAATGTAAATATTTAAACATCAATTACATTTAGCAGCTCACAATATAGATTCGATGTGTTCTAAGTACAAAGTTGGTATCAATGCAACCCCTCACGCCCCTCTTATCCTTTCTCGTAATGAGTACACTAAGAAGAAAGCTATCCTGTAGGCCTCTTTGTATATGTGTTTGCTTTTTAGGCTTGAGGAGCGCTAACCGACATGTTCTACACCTGTGGGCCCAATGAAGCAATGGTGGTGTCAGGTAACTCCAACTCATCATCATGCACGACAAAAGCGGCCTTCAAAGTGGAAGCCCTGCAGAACTTTCAATGGCTGTGTAGTGTATCTTCTCAGAATAATGTATATATATATTTTTTAACCTCAGGCTTCTGTCGCTCCCCACCGCTGATGATCGCTGGAGGCCGGGTCTTTGTCGTTCCCTGCATTCAGAAGTTACAGAGGTAGACAAAATTACACAGTGGCTTTAAACATAATATAAAAAAATAGCAACAGAAGAGATTAACTCATTCACTGCCAGACGATGTGCAAAAAAATGTGTCCACTCCAGTGCCAGGGTTTTTGTCATCGTCACTTGAATTCCAGGACCCACAGAATATTGAGTTTTAGAATTATATAAACATTCAATACAGCGTTAGAAACCTTAGACTCTCTTGTTTCATCAGGGGAAAAAAAGTTATTTCCTAAATTATATGGGTCTGGAGTTATCTGAGCTTGAAATGGGGGCAGCTGTATAAGACACAATACAATACAGTGTACATAAATATTGATTTATATAACAATACATTTCATTTATAAGCGCCTTTAGCGCTTTAACAACAGCTGAAGCTATAAAAAAGCGCTAACATGGACAAAAGCGTTAGAAACCTTTGACTCTTCTTTCATCAGGAAAAAATAGTTAATTGCTAAATGATATGAGTCTGGAGTTATATGAGCTTGAAATGAGGGTGGCTGTCCAAAATATATATTGGTTTATATAGCGCTTTAACAACAGCTGAAGCTGGAACAAAGCGCTAACATAGAAAAAAAGGGAAATGCTGCCCGATGTCTGACCAGCGCTTTTTGGCACCCAAGCATGAAAAAACAAAACTCGAACAAATTCAAGAATAGCGCTCTACGTCGTATTTTCAATTCCCGAATAAATTCATGAATAATAATAATCAATTTCATTGATAAGGACCTTTCAAAACACTCAAGGTCACTTTACAGTCACAGGAGTTTTTTTATTTGTGGGTGAGCAGCGGCAGCCACACGCGCCAGCATTCATTCAATCCAAAAGTAACTCAAATAGATAGAAAGCTAGTTAGATAGCGAATAGAAGTAAAGACGCTAGCTAGCTTCGGAACATGTCTCACCAAAAAAAAAAAAAAAAATCACAGTAGATAGAAATAGATATAAAATAGATATAAAATAGATAGAAAGCGAGCTACCTAGCTAATAGAATGCTAGATAGCTAATAGAAAGCTAGCTAACTAGCAAGCTACCCGAAAGTAACTCAAATAGATCGGAAGCTAGATAGATAGCTTCGGGACATGTTTCACAAAAAAAAAATCACAGTAGATAGAAATAGATATAAAATAGATATAAAGTTAGCTACCTAGCGAATAGAATGCTAGATAGCTAATAGATAGATATCTAACTAGCTAGCTAATGTTTCCTGACTCAAATAGCTAGCTAGCTAGCTATATATGGGAGTGACTGAGTTCATTAAGCTATGAGGCATAACAGTCCATCGATGTACTTCTCAAACTAGCAGCACAACATACATTTATATATTTTAATCTTGTGTACTAACAATCTTAGGATCTCGCTGAACACCCTCACCCTCAACGTCAAGAGCGACAAAGTGTACACCCGCCACGGAGTGCCCATCTCCGTCACGGGCATTGCACAGGTCAGGTGGAAGTACGACTCAGCAGATTCTGCCTTCCAAAGACGTCCATTTTGTTTTTAAATGTAAATTTCTCCATAGATGAAGATTCAGGGTCAGAACAAACAGATGCTAGCCGCCGCCTGCCAGATGTTCATGGGCAAATCGGAGGGGGAGATAGCGCACATCGCCTTGGAAACGCTGGAGGGACACCAGAGGGCCATCATCGCTCATCTGACTGTAGAGGTACAGTGATACCTCGATTTATGAACCCCCTTGGCTTACGAACTTTAGCTATCAACCCAGCTAAACAGAACACAATTGACGAGGAACTAGGTAAAATTATCACCTACAAGGGATCATTCCACAAGATGGTGAAAGAAGAAGGCTACGTTCCTCATCAAGTGTTTAATGCTGATGAAACAGGCCACTCCATTCCATCAAGCCATGAACGACCATCACAAAGGTAAATAAAACCACTTTATTATACGGTACAGTTTATTTCTGTAATTATAATACCATAGCACATTTATTATACATAAAAAGAGTAATTTTGTGCAGTTTTAAAGCTTAGAAAATAGAAAATTAAGTTTTAGGGGGACATTGGAACGGATTATTCTCATTTTAATAGTTTCCTATGGGAAATTAATTTTTGGGATACACACTTTTTGCCTGACCCACTCTGTCTGGGAACCAATTAATTTTGTAAGCCAAGGTATCACTGTAACTTGAAAGGAGGACCGGATTTGTGATTTATTATGCGCTCAATTTTTATTTTTATTTATTTAAATTGCAGGAAATCTACAAGGACCGCAAGAAGTTCTCCGAGCAGGTTTTCAAAGTGGCGTCATCTGACCTGCTCAACATGGGCATCAGCGTGGTCAGCTATACGCTCAAGGACGTGCACGACGACCAGGTCGGTGATACTTTGACCCTCCCCATGCCATCAACCCCATAAACGCCGCACCACATATTAACCCATTCACTGCCAGGCAATCGATCTCCTATCTATTAGCTGTCTAACTAACTATCTATCTCGCTATTAGTTATCTATTAGCTAGCTAGCTAACTTGATCTATTTGAGTTATTCCCGGTTGAGTGAACGCTGGCGCGTGTGGCTGCCGCTGCTCACCCACAGAAAAACACTGATAAAGGTCTGACCAGCGCTTTATCGGCACACAAGCATGAAAAAACAAAACCCGAACAAATTCGGGAATGGCGCTATGCATCATATTGTCAATTCAAGTACAATGAATTGTATGCTTGATGAATGTTGTTTTTTGTTGGGATTGTTGTTCAGGATTACCTGCACTCCCTGGGGAAAGGTCGTACGGCGCAAGTGCAAAAAGACGCTCGCATCGGCGAAGCGCTCAACAAGAGGGACGCCGTCATGAGGGTGAGCTGGTTTGCTTGGTCGCAACATTCGAGGGGAAAAAAAAATACAATTTTACATTTGTGGGAATACAATATGTCAGAGATGTTCGATCGGACACTGTGGACAAAGACTCGAACCCAGAAAGATTGTCTTTTACTGCGGGCAGGAGACGCAGCCATTCATGACAGACGCCTGAATTCTGCAGCCCTCTGCCAAGCTATTTATTGAGAGTATATGCAAATTTAAGCGCGAATAGCTTTTAGCAATAAAACATTGTCTCTTCCATGAACTGATAAATTCGTCTTGGCTAATGAGCTCTTCCTGTGAAGGAGTTTCAAGTCATAAATTGCTTCGGTGATAAAGAAGTTTCCGAAGTCCTAAATTCTGTCCAAGGCCAGATCTCGCAGATGAAGATAGCAGTTTAACAAGCTGTGTCAGTTGACCTCAGATTGACCCCAGGTTGTCTGTGCTTCAATTGTGTATTCGAGTCACACATGTTGACTAAGCATATAACAGCATGAAACTTTTAAATATGATAATTTCTTATTCTGTATCACAATACAATACATATTGATTTATACAGCATTCAGAATGATTCAACTAAATTACCAGCAAATAAAGTTCTGATGTTCTAGTAGGCTTTTCCTGAGATTACTGACAAACTGGTCACTTGTCTTTTCTTTCTTAAAAAAAAATACATAATAAAAATAAAAGGAGGCACACGCCATGCAGGAGAAAATCTCAGCCCAGTACAAGAACGAGATCGACATGGCCAAGGCGCAGCGCGACTACGAGTTGAAGAAGGCGGCGTACGACGTGCAAGTGAATACCAAGAAGGCCGAATCGGAGATGGCCTACCAGCTACAGGTAGCCAAGACCAAGCAACGCATCGAGGAGGAACGCATGCAAGTGCAAGTGGTGGAGCGAAGCCAGCAGATCACGCTGCAGGAGCAGGAGATTGCGCGAAAGGAGAAGGAACTGGAGGCCAAGGTCAAGAAACCAGCCGAGGCTGAGAAGTACCGCCTGGAGAAGCTGGCAGAAGCTCAACGGTCAGTCGCGCAGATTTAACCATGGAGGAAAAAAAAAGTCAAATCATTGTTTGTCAGAGATGTTCGATCGGACACTGTGGACGAAGGCTCGAACCCAGAAACATTGTCTTTACTGCCGGCAGGAGACGCTGCCATTCATGACAGACGTCTGAATTCTGCAGCCCTCTGCCAAACTATTTATTGAGAGTATATGCAAATTTAAGTTACACATTAGTAAAACATAGTTTTCTTGATTAGAATACCACACCCCTGGGCGTTCTAAGCACGAACAGCTCTAAGCAATAAAACATTGTCTTTTCCAGTAACTGACAAATTTGTAACCTGGCTAATGAGCTCTTCCTGCGAAGGAGTTTCAAGTCGTAAATTGCTTCGGTGATCAAGGAGTTTCCCAAGTCCTAAATTCTGTCCAATGCCAGATCTTCTAGATGAAGATGACAGTTTAACAAGCTGTGTCTGTTGACCTCAGATTGACCCCAGGTTGTCTGTGCTTCAATTGTGTATTCGAGTCACACATGTTGACTAAGCATATAACAGCATGAAACTTTTAGATATGATAATTTCTTATTCTGTCTAATCTCTATCATTGTTTTAGCAATTTAGTTTAAATTTGTTTTTCTTGAATAATCCGTCACTTCTAACTACTAATATATCTTTTTTGGGAGTTAAATTTTTGATTTTACTGACTTTTTGTCGCCTCTTTTTTTTGTGTGCTCGCAGTCTTAAGATGATCATGGAGGCGGAAGCTGAAGCCGAGTCCATCAGGGTGATGAAAAAACTAATTTGCTCATTTCTTTAAACTTATTCACTGCCATTCCCAAATGTATTCGGAAATTGAAAATATGACGTAGAGCGCCATTCCCAGATTTGTTTGGGTTTTGGTTTTTCTTGCTGGGGTGCCGATAAAGCGCTGGTCAGACCGCTGGCAATGTTTTTTTCCCTTCCACAAGGGGGCAGAATTTGCCTTTTTTCCATGTTAGCGCTTTGTTACAGTTTCAGCTGTTGTTAAAGCGCTATATAAACCAATATATATGTATTGCATTGTATTTCGGACACCCGCCCTCATTTCAAGCTCATATTACTCTGGACCCAAATAATTTAGGAATAACTCTTTGTTTCTCCTGAAAGAAGTGAGTCTAAGGTTTCTTACACTGCATTGAATGTTTATGTAGTCCTCAAACTCAATATTCTGTATTGTTTTTGGACAGCCGCCCCCATTTCAAGATCATATAACTCCAGACCCATTGACTGTAATTTAGGGAATAACCTCGGTTTATGATGTTTATGTAGTCGTAAATTACACGTCTGGCGATGTTTTTCCCTCCCACGAGAGGGCAGCATTGACCTTTTGTGCAGCCAACCCTATTTCAAGATCAGATAACTCCAGACCCATATAATTTAGGAATTAACTCTTTTTTTTCTGATAAAAGAAGCGAGTCTAAGGGTTTCTTACGCTGCATTGAATGTTCATGTAATCCTAAAATTCAATATTCTGTGTGTCCTGGAATTTGAGTGAAAATGACAAAAACCCTGGCACTGGAGTGGACACATTTTTGCACATATCTAGCAGTGAATGAGTTAATGTGATCTTTTTTTTCTTCAGGAATACAATTTCTCATTGCAGTCACACATACCTACTTTTTTTTCCCGGCGGCAGATGAGGGGCGAGGCAGAGGCATACGCCATCGAGGCCAAGGGCCGGGCCGAAGCGGAGCAGATGGCCAAGAAGGCTGCCGCCTTCCAACTGTATGGCAGTGGCGCCATGGTGGACATGTTGCTGGAGAAACTGCCGCTGGTGAGAAACGCACAAGTCCAGAGTGGAATTTAGCACGTGGGCTATAGAAAATGGTCGACTGATATACTCGGTTTTGTACCTACTTCCACAAGATGGCGGAAGAGATCAGCAAGCCTCTGTGTGAAGCCAACAAAGTGACTTTGGTGTCCAGTGGAGGTGAAGTTGGAGCCGCCAAACTGTCTGGAGAGGTTCTAGAAATTATGACCCGTCTCCCCGATACGTTGGAGAAGCTCACCGGCATCAACATCGCCCAGGTCAACTGCACACAGAAAAACCTCCATTTTCTTTTCGGATGCTGAAAACGGGATGCTGTTCCAAATTGGGAGAAAAAAAGGCACAAGTAGATCATCATCATCATCATCATCATCGCGCACACACACACCCACACAAAATAAACAAACATAAATACATGAAAAAAATGAATACATAAATAAATACATAATTACATAAATAAAAATACAGAATGAATAATACATGAATACATAAATGAATAAATAAAATAAATTAAGCTAAATCAGAAATACGAATATTGGGGAAAGTTATAAACATATTTATTTTGATTACCATTACAATTTGAGCTAACTTTGCTACTGTGAAATGCAAATTGCTCCACTGCGAGACTAATAAAGGTCAATTTTGTTAACGCGCTATATAATAGCTAACTAGCTATCTAGCTAGCTATCTGTTGGTTATCTACTATCTATCCACTAGTTGGCTAGCTAGCTTTCTATCAGTATTTAATAGTGACATTCAGTGTATTAGCTAACTATCTATCTAGCTAGCTATTAGCTACAGAGCTATATAGGTGGGTGGCTATCTGTTGGTTATCTACTATCTATCCACTAGTTGGCTAGCTAGCTTTCTATCAGTATTTAATAGTGACATTCAGTGTATTAGCTAACTAACTATCTAGCTAGCTATTAGCTATAGAGCTATATAGGTGGGTGGCTATCTGTTGGTTATCTACTATCTATCTACTAGTTGGCTAGCTAGCTTTCTATCAGTATTTAATAGTGACATTCAGTGTATTAGCTAACTAACTATCTATCTAGCTATTAGCTATAGAGCTATATAGGTGGGTGGCTATCTGTTGGTTATCTACTATCTATCTACTAGTTGGCTAGCTCGCTTTCTATCACTATTTAATAGTGACATTCAGTGTATTAGCTAACTAACTATCTATCTAGCTATTAGCTATAGAGCTATATAGGTGGGTGGCTATCTGTTGGTTATCTATGAGCTATCTACTAGCTGGCTAGCTAGCTTCCTATATATTAACTTCCGGGTTGAGTGAACGCTGGCACGTGTGGCTGCCGCTGCTCACCCACAGAAAACCTTATCCTGTGACTTTAAAGTGAGCGTGAAAGTTTTTAAAGGTGCTCATAAATGAAATGTATTATAAATCCAATCCAAAAAGATAATGGGTGCTTTCTTGTAGGCACAACAGGAATTGGAAAATACTTACTGTTGGTTAATTTTAAGTTACAGGGCCAAAATGATTTATCGAATACTATTATGTACTGTGTAATATGACTTTTTACATATCTTAAATTATATTAGATGAGCCTTTATTTGTCTCACCATGGACTATTATTTCTTGAAAACTGCTCATTTTCGCTGAAGAAACTATTAACCCGCCTTCCTCTTTCTTTAATCTCTCCCTATTACAGGTCAGCTCTCGCAGTGGCTAAGGAAGACCAGTCGGCCTCTTGATCAGCTGCATTGATCACTAATCACAACAACCACCACATCACACGCAAAAGCTACTAAATTTCAAAATGTGCTTTTTTAATTTAATGTGTTGTGCTGCTCATTTCCTCCACTGCAATTTTGTTTTGCTACCGTTGTGGCTCACTAACAGTATTAGCAAAGTTGGTATTATGTTGCCAGTATTTGGCACTGCATTTTGTTGCAAATATAAATATTAGCTATACCATATATTATACAATATATTTTAAAAAAGCAAAATATATGTAACGCATGATTCAATGTCATCAGGAGCTGTTCAGAATATATTTATCTAAAAACATGACAAAGAGTATTGCAATAACGTGAAGTACACTGACAAAAAAAAGCTCATAGAGGTTGTTGCTACAAAGCTCTCAAACGGCAAGTGCTTACTGACTTTATGTCCTCTCATCCAGTTATGGATAGCTGCAATTTAAAAAAACACAAACTATGTACGTGTTTATGTATTTATTCATTTATTGTTCTGATGTATGATTTATTTTTTTCTGTCACTAAATGTCAATAGTTAATTAATGTGTCTTAAAGGACAACCAACACCATTTTTTTTGTTTCCTAACTGACATCAGAAACACGTTTTATAGCATCTAAAATACCCAAAACTTCTGATATTTTTAGTCAACTGCAAAACACCAATAAAAATAACTTAAAGTGTCCCAAAAAAAATGACTTAAAGTGTCCCAAAACTACTTCAAAATGACCTCAGAGATGCCGAGTTTCAGAAGGTCCCGCCCCCTTGTTCGTGACGTCACGCCAGGACGTCTTACCTTGCTCTAGAATCAAAACAATGGCTTCAGATTCGGAGAAGATGCTTTCTTGTTACTCATCCAGTTATGAATATGATTCAAATAGTTCTGAAGAGGACTGTGACTGTAAAGTGACCTTAAGAGTTTTGAAAGCCGCGTACAAATGAAATGGATTATTATTATTATTAGTAGTAGTAGTTAGTATAATAACAACTGACTAAATGTATATAGATGAAATCGGCTATTAATATTGACAAGATGCGCGCACGTGTACGTGACGCCATCTTCGTTTTCTTCGTATTGTGTTGTAATATTAATAAAGATGCTACGAAGTGTGTGAAAATGTATATATTTTGTACTGATTTTTCGCTTTTACATCTTGTCAGTTTAAAGAAATTCTTCACTTTGTGTATTTTGCATGCCCTTATCCGTTTTAATAAAGCAGAAAATTGCGTTCGAATATGGAAAGTCATAAGTAAACAAACGAAAAAAAAAACAAGAGGAACTTCGTGTCCTGAACAGCAGAGGGCGACATTTTACTTTTAACTTCGTTGCAACACGTTATTGAAATAGTCGAGGAAGACGCCAGACAAGACAGCTGGGCTCGGCGGACGAGGAGTAAACAGTCAAGGTAAACACAATTTAACCTTTTTTTCGATATCGATCCACAAATTACATTATTCAATTTAGTTGTTGATATTCGTCCAGGAATATTTATTTTATGTGCTTCGCACAATCGAAACCACTAAGCTGCTGAAAATGCCACTGGGGCTAATGTCCGCGGAGCTAGTTACGACACCGAACCGAGCCGATTGTTGAGTTATTACCATGTATTAACGAATTTTGACCTTGCACTGAATTACACTTGAATACACGATCACTGACAATTTCATAATGTTCTGAAATATCGAACTCTTTCAGCATGTTATCTTTCGCGTAAACGAGCATCGTATTAAAATGTATGTTTTTTCCTTCCCCGCATAGCCAGAGATGAACTTGACGTAACGTTTGGTGATTCCTGAACTTTGCACCAAGGTTGTTTTTTTTGGGACAAATGCTTAAGAATGATGGCTCAAGGTGTCATGGACGGTCCGGTGACACTTGTTATCAGAGCGCCGAACCAGAAATATGATGACCAGACTATTAATTGTTGCCAAAACTGGACTGTGGAGAAACTCAAAGCCCATTTGTCAGATGTATATCCAAGCAAACCGGTGAGTATTCCACGACACAGTAACGCATTTTGTCATACACTTACGGAAGAGCATTAGGGATAGGTTGAAATATATATATATATATAGAGATGGGGTATTATTCGGAGGAAAAAAGTCACAAATTTGCGAGTTTTAAAGTCACAAATTAATGCGATTAAGGCTTAGCAAATTAGAAAGTAGAAAATTAGGTTTTATGGGAAGCTGGGAACGGATTATTCTCATTTTAATGGTTTCCTATGGGAAATTAATTTTTGGGATACACATTTTTCGCCTTACACACTCTGTCTGGGAACCAATTAAATTCGTAAACCAAGGTATCACTGTCCAGTATTTCAAAACATTCTCTTTTCAATCAGTTGCTATGTGTTAGCATTTTTCTTTTTTTAAACTTACGAGGAGTAAGTATATGACCTCATTTTTTTTTTTTTTTTTTTTTAAGAGCTCCAAAGACCAGAGACTGGTGTATTCCGGCAAGCTACTTTTGGATCATTTTACTCTAAAAGATGTACTCAGAAAGGTAAGTAGTCATTAGTTCTTGTTCAGAATTAGAACGACATGTTTTGTTTTTGAAGCTAACTATTTGTAACGGCATTTGACAGCAAGACGAGTACCATATGCTCCATCTAGTTTGCCCCTCGCCAACTCCTCCCAGCTCCCCCAGCGTCACCCGCAAACCCCGGGAGACCACGAGCGAACCCACGGTAAGCTTACCTCTTTAACGTTGCTCTTTCCCACAATTTCATCAGCGACGACACTTTGTTTCATCACCCGTCTTCATGCTGCAAGTGGTCCCAGAAGACGATGGAAGATGTTGACTCAAAGTTGACCCCCCATGTTGAATCATAATTGCTCTTGTTGACAGGTCACTCAACCTGTTTCCTTGCCTAGTCAAAACAGCCAATCGGAGAGCAGTGACGGTAGCCGTGTAGGCTTTTCTTACGACCAATTGCATCAACAATTCATGAACAGGTAATTTGGCAGTGTACACGTGGATGTAAAATAAGATATTTGCAATGTTAAATCAGATTTAAAGGACAAACGACGCCATTTTTTTGTTTCCTAACTGACATCAGAAAAACGTTTTTTTTTTAGCATCTAAAATAGCCAAAACACGCTGGCTGATATTTTTAGTCAAATGCAAAACACCAATAAAAATGAGTGAAAGTGTCTAAAAAGTACTTCAATTTGAAACCGGAAGTGGCCAGTTTCAGAAGGTCCCGCCCCCTTGTTCGTGACGTCACACCAGGACGTCTTGCCTTGCTCTCGAATCAAAACAATGGCTTCAGATTCGGAGAAGATGCTTTCTTGTTACTCATCCAGTTATGAATATGATTCAAATAGTTCCGAAGAGGAAAGCATACATGTTTGCAATCGATTAAATAATTTATTCCGTGCCATTTTGAGGTATCTGAGGGCGGGAAATGTAGCACCAAAAAAGAGGCAGAAAATGGCGACAAAGCTCCGTGTAAGGAATTAATCAGCCCGTTTCCACAGGCTGATTAATTCCTTACACGGAGCTTTGTCGCCTTCTTCTGCCTCTTTTTGGTGCTACATGAAGTTTTCAGACCAAACAAAGTACAGCAAAATGCAGTGACGTGATGGAAGGACTGCTACAATGTGTCCTTTTTTCGGTCAGGGGCGTTCCTTCAGTGACGTCACGTCAGGAATCGTCACTAACTCAAAAACAAGACTTCCGGAATATTCAGCGCTAGTCTTAAAACGTAAAATATAGCTATATGCGGTAGAATCTTTGTAAAATACGCTCAGTAGAAGTTATTTGAAGACATTTTACAAATTATGGTCACAACTTATCGGGAGGCGTTGGTTGTCCTTTAAAGGTTATACAAGTAACCTGTATTGCTTTGTACTGAAAAATAAACATTTAATAAAATATAAGCTATCTGAAGATATGTACATGTACAACTGAATAGAATACTACATATGTTTGTACGTGCTAATTGTTTGTAACTTGAATATGGATGTAGCTTCGAACGGCATTTGCGAAATTGGTCATGTGACCGTTTGGTTTTCTAGTTGGAGTCATTTTTCTGCAATGGCGACCCCTCCCACAAACGCGACCCCCTATTACAACCCCCTGACGCTCATGTGGTGGCAGCAGCTGTACGCTCGGCAGTACTACATGCACTAGTAAGCTTCTTCACTTGACTACTCTGAACTTTAGCCAGGGTTATAATGTCATGACTCCTCTGCACAGTAATTTACTGGCAGCCTCGTCCCAAAACGTAAACAACGAGCAGCCCAGGACTCACGGCGGCCTCCCCCAGACGGAACCCCTTCGCCAGCGCCCGCGAGCGGATCGCCGCGGCAACCCCGAAGTGGAGATGAACGCCCAAGGAGGGGAGATATTAAATGAGGAGGATCTCAATCGGGATTGGCTGGACTGGGTTCATACGTTTTCCCGGGCTGCCGTCTTACTCAGTATCGTCTACTTCTATTCGTCCTTCAGTCGCTTTCTCATGGTGATGACGGCCATGTTGGTGCTTTACCTGTGAGTTTTTCTTCCTGTTGTTGTCAAGGTCGCGTTACCATGCATCTAATTAGCGATTATTTTTTTTTATTTATTTGTCCATTTATTTAGCAATTTATTTTCATTTATTTGCATTCATTTATCCATTTATTTTTTATTTATTTATACATTTATTTGGATTTATTTATCCATGTATTTGTATTTATTTATCCATTTATTTCCATTTATTTATCAATGTATTCATATTTATTTATCCATTCATTCGTATTTTGTCATCCATTTATTTGTATTTATTTATCCAATTATTTGTGTTTATTTATCAATTTATTTACATTTCTTTATCAATTTGTTTGTATTTATTTACCCATTTGTTTGTATTATGTATCCATTTGCATTTATTTATCCATTTATTTGTATTTATATTTATATATCAATTTATTTGTATTTATGTATCCATTTATTGGTATTTATTTACATTTCTTTATCAATTTATTTGTATTTATTCATCCATTTCTTTGTATTTATTTATCCATTTATATTTATTTTTCAATTTATTTGTATTTATTTATCAATGTATTTAATTATCCATTTGTATTTATGTATCTATTTGTATCTATTTATTTGTATCCATTTATTTGAGTTTATTTATGCATTTATTTGCATTTGATTATCCATTTATTTGTATTTATTCATCCATTTATTTAATTATCCATTTGCATTTATTTATTTATATTTGTATTTTATTTATCCATTTATTTGAATTTATTTATCCATTTATGTATATTTATTTATGCATTTATTTGAATGTATTTTTCCTTTTATTTGCATTAATTTATATTTATCCATTAATTTACCAATTTATTTGTTTTTATGTATCCATTTATCAATATATTTGCATTTATTCATTCGATTAGCCTAAGCAACAAATTAACCTTTATCTTTTTTTGTTTTTAAAAAATGTGTTGACATGTCTAATTTTCTTTTACAGTCACCAGGCCGGCTGGTTTCCCTTCAACCTAGAAAACGAACCGCAGCTTCCTGGAGAAAACCAGGAAGAGATGGAGTTGGAGCTACAGAACAACGACCTACAAGGAATGGTACGATTGTGGTGAGACAAGTCATCACAGAAAAAAATTAATATGCTTGATATATTAAATACTTCAATGGTTCAGATTTTGAATCAATCCTACCTAGCCGTAATCGTCCTTTTACAGGAACATGCGGCAGACGACAGCTCAGATGATGACGAAAGCGGAGAGGAAAGAGCAGAAGACCCGAATCGTGTCATCCCACAAACGGGCATTTTGTCCTCTATGTGGTCATTCGTCATCACCTTTTTCATGTCTCTCATTCCCGATGGACCGCACAATGCTGCCAACTGAGCAGAACCCGCAGATTATTATTATTATTATTATTATTGTTATTTGAGGGACATTGAATTGCTCTTTAAAGGACAACCGATGCCTCCGGACAAGTTATGTCCATTATTTGTAAAATCACTTCAAATGACTTCTTCTGAGCGTATTTTACAAAGATTCCACCGCATATAGCTATATTTTACCTTTTGAAGACTCGCGCTGAATATTCAGGAAGTCTTCTTTCGAGTTGGTGATGATTCCTGACGTGACGACACGGAGGAAACGCCCCTGACCGAGAAAGCAACACACAATGCATTTTGGGTACTTTGTTCTGAAAACTTAGTGTTGATCCGTGGCGAAATTAGAAGGAAAACACATAAATAACGCGATGGTGAATCGTTGTGTGTTGCAGCAAGACTACTATTTGATACTAGTTGACACAAATTCCCAGCAGACAAATCAGCGTCACGTGATGTCACAAACAAAGGGGCGGGACCTTCTAAAACTCGGCATTTCTGGGGTCATTTTGAAGTACAGTGGGGCCTTGGCTTACGAACTTAATTGGTTCCCAGACAGAGTTTGTAAGGCGAAAAGTGTGTATCCCAAAAATTAATTTCCCATAGGAAACCATTAAAATGAGAATAATCCATTCCCAGGTGTCCATAATATATATATATATATATATATATAATTATATATATAATAAAAATATATATAATTTTCAAGTTAGTTTTGGGACACTCTAAGTCATTTTTATTGGTGTTTTGCATTTGACTAAAAATATCACCCTGTGTGTTTTGGGTAATTTAAATGCTATAAAACGTTTTTCTGATGTCAGTTAGGAAACAAAAAAATGGTGTCGGTTGTCCTTTAAGGATGTGCATCTCAAATCGTTCGAACAAAAATCTCATCGGACCTGTTGCATAACCTGAATTTAAGTAAACAAGATGCAATCCTCGCACGGTGCGATGAGATTACTTTAACAGAAAAACTGATGGTGGGAAGCATTATATTGTCCTGTAAGGTCGTGTGGAAAGAAGTGATGAAATATTAAAGGGCTGTTTTAGAGCTGCCTGTCACAACAGTGCAGTTTTTATGAATGAAAATAGTTGCTGCTGCTGTTATGTATTTGAAATGGAATCCTAGCTAAGTTAACCATATTGAGTGGTTTGATGGATGTGCTGTATTGTTTTTATTTTTTTGGACCAAATTTATCACCCGGAACGAGAAGAAATATGAGATTGTCTTGCTCCTTCCTAATGAAATTTGGGGAGTAAAAAATACAAATAAATGATAATGCTGATTTACACAAAAATATGTGTGGTTTATGACACTTGACTCATTGTTTTAGTTGATAGATGCACATTAAAAATGTTTTCACAGTAATATTCCAGCAAATAAAGTTATGTGAATTACAATAGAGATGAATAAAAAAAAATACATGGGAGGACAACCTTGAAAACAAACAGTGGAGGGAAGAAAATGAATCAGATTGCTTTTCATTAATAATAATATTCATAATAATTGTAGTAATAATAATAATCATAATAATAATAATACACTTCATTTCTAAGCGCCTTTCAAAAAAACTCAAGTTCACTTTACAGTCACAAGATATTTTTTTTTCTGTGGATGAGCAGTGGGAGCCACATGCACCACTCAACCCGGAATAACTCAAATAGATAGAAAGCTAGCCAGCTAGCTAATACATAGCCAGCCAGATAACTAGTTCGGTAGATAGCTAATAGCTAGCTAGCTAGCTAATAGATAGACAGCCAGATACCCAGCTAGCTAGAAAGCTAGCATACACATGATGAATGAGAACCATTAATAGCTAATAGATAGCCAGCTAGCTAGCCAGATAGCTATATAGCTAATTATGATAACCAGGTTGATAGCCAGTCAGCCTACCAGATAGCTAATATAATAATAATAATAATAAGATTTCAAAATTGTGTACTTCCTGTCAGGGTAAAAAGTACAAAGTACAACTTTTTGTTGTTTTTTTTTAAATGAAAAAGTAAATAAACAGTAAAATTCAAAACAATTGGGAAACATGAGTTTATATGATATTTATTGCTTCCTCTTTGACATACAGTCAATCAACCTTCTTGCTAACAAGACACTTTGCTTCACTTTCTAAACACTTGTTTTGGGGTAAGGCTAACACAAAATGTTGACATTTTTTGTAAACTGAGATCAAAACCCAATTAACTCATTCACTGCCAGATGATGTGCAAAAATGTGTCCACTCTAGTTGCCAGGGTTTTTGTCATTTTTCACTCAAATTGGAGGACCCACTGAAGATTGAGTTTTAGGACTATATAAACATTCAATGCAGCGTAAGAACTCTGAGACTCTCTTCTTTTAACAGGAAAAAAAAAGTTAATTCCTAAGTTATATGGGTCTGGAGTTATCGGAACTTGAAATGGGGACCAGTGTACGAAATACAATACAATACAATACATACATATTGATTTGTGTAGCGCTTGAACAACAGCTGAAGCTGGAACAAAATGCTAACATGTAAAACAGGGAACTGCTGCCCTCTTGTGGAAGGGGAAAAACACTACCAGAGGTCTGACCAGCGCTTTACCGGCACCCCCTGCAATAAAAACCAAAACCCCCAAAAATTCGGGAATGGCGCTCCACGTCATATTTTCAATTCCCGAATAAATCCGAGACTGGCAGTGAATGAGTTAAGTTATCCATCTAAGTCGCGAGCAAACAAACAGACAAGATATGTCATCAAACATAAATTCGATTCGTCAATAGAAGATAAAATATGTCGACGAACCGCGGCCTGCAACTCCAGTCCACAACTTGAATACAAACATAACCGAGCTACACGCTAGTTAATAAATACCGCCGCCCTGGTCCACACGAAATTGATGCCGCTTTATCTTTGGCATTTATTTACTACGTATATGCCGCCGCGTGGATACGCGTACATGTATGGGAATACTTGATTAGAATTTACAAGTACAACACTTTGCACATAAAAGAGCTCTGACAAGGCACATGGTCACGAACGACAATTAATTCCTTACCTGGATTATTAGCTAGTGTTATGTAACCATACACACACATGGAACATTTATTGCTAGACTGCTGATAAGAGATTAGACAGAATAAGAAGTTATCATATTTAAACGTTTCATGCTGTTATATGCTTAGTCAAAATGTGTGACTCGAATACACAATTGAAGCACAGACAACCTGGGGTCAATCTGAGGTCAACAGACACAGCAAATTAAACTGTCATCTTCATCTAGGAGATCTGGACTTGGACAGAATTTAGGACTTGGGAAACTCACCGAAGCAATTTACGACTTGAAACTCCTTCACAGGAAGAGCTCATTAGACAGGTTACAAATGTATCAGTTCATGGAAGAGATAATGTTTTATTGCTTACAGCTGTTCGCTTTAACAAGAGGTGAAAAATGTAAAATATATGCTATGGAATATTTGTAAAATACGTTCAGTAGAAGTCATTTGAAGTGATTTGACAAATTCTGGACACAACTTGTCCGGAGGCGTCGGTTGTCCTTTAAAGTGATGTTTGACAATAGTCTGCCATTGAATATTTTAATAACTTTCATGCATGAACAAGTTCAACAAGTTGAAAGTACTCAATTTTTTTATGGCAACTGATTACGTCAAAAATTTTGAGTACAGTTTACTCAAAAGTTTTGAGTAACCTGTAACCTGTTTTGAGTAACCTGTACAGGTTACTCAAAACTTTTGAGTAAACTGTACTCAAAAATTTTGACGTAATCAGTTGCCATAAAAAATTTGAGTACTTTCAACTTGTTGGGTTTTACAGTGTGGGGATAAACTATCAAAAAAAAAATGTTTGACTTCTTTCCACTATACGTGGGAAAATCCTTTATTATTCTCGTCATTTTGACCATGATAGCAGCACAGTTAAGTAAAAATCAATGTGGGATGTCAATGACTGTTAAGTTGTGGTGCTCTCAGTTTGAGTAAACGTTAAAAAAATATGGTTTTGAGAGAAGTATAGAGAGAGAGAAACAAGAATGCTGTGACCACAGCAAAAAAAAAAAAAAAATCCTGAGATGTAGAAATGTAACTGAAAATTCTAAAAACAAATTACAGGGACAAGAAGCAACATTTCATCATAAAAATAAAAACAATTAAAAAAAAGAACAAGAAATGATGCTGGCAAAGTGCTTACTGTACAGTACAGACTTCATATGGCCTCTGAAGTATTTTTATTACATATCAATACGGTAGATATAACCAAGTTCATATTCGATATATATATATATATATATACACTGTATATGTACATATACTGTATATACACATATATGTATATATACATATACTGTATATACATGTACTACACATATTGTATACACTGTATATGTACATATACTGTATATACACATATATGTATATATACATATACTGTATATACAGTATATGTGTATATATAGTATATATGTATATACATATATATACACACACACACACATATACTATATATATATATATATATACTGTATATACACATATACTGTATATACACATATACTGTATATATATATATACTGTATATACATATATATATACTATATATACACACACATATATACATATACATACATATATAATATATACTCTACATACATATACATATATATATATATATATATATACTATACATACATACATATATATATATATATATATATATATATATATATATATATATATATATATATATATACACATACACATGTATACATACAAATACAGTATACACACATATATGTATATATAAATATACATACATATATATGTACATATACATATCTACACATACATATATTATCCATACATATATGTATATATATATACACATATATACAGAAGTATATATACAAATATACATATATATGCATAAATATACATATATACAAATATACACACAATATACATACACACACATATATATATATATATGTGTGTGTATATATATATATATATATATATATAACTATAGTAATAATATATAAAATACATTTCTGATGATAATGATGGATCAAATTTAAGCAGCACTGTTCTCTTACTCGAGAAAACCCAGACAACATGCTTGAGGTTGTCGCAATATGTGTTGAGTTCTTTATTTTTATTTTATTTTTTGCTCTGTTATGGTTTTTGAGACATCAATTCCCGAGATGTGATTCACTGGCATGGATTTTGTTTTTCCTGAATGGCGCTGGTGTACGTCTCAAACATGACCTTCACCGTGCTGGGCTGCTCACTGCGTGTGAGCGCTGTGTACTGAATACGCCAGAGGTGTTCAAACCAAGGCCCCAGGGGGTCATTTATTGCAGAATTTTTGTCTAGATTCGAAGATGCAAACAGACGATTTGATTAAAAGAATATACAATTTATTTTTATAGCTGATTTATGAAGAGATATGTCCATTTTTCAATTTTATCCTTCCGTTTTTCCTATATGCGGCATTCAACTGAAATTTCTTTTCCCCGTGAAACGCAGTCTGGTGACATACTAAAATGGCCATAATACTAAAACTGAAATTTTAACAACACCTTGTCGAAGATGCCCAACCGGTGAGGCCACACTTCTTTGGCATCAGCGGTGCAAATAGTTTAAAAAAAAAAGAAGAAAACAAAATGGGGCAGTTTTACGCCGCATTCATCACACTTTGACAAAGTGGGTCACCCGCACAGGCCGAGTGAGGCTCACCTGCTGTGCTGAAGTTAGCTTAGCAGGCTAAGCTGCGTGTCCAGTATGTCGGTAGGCTTGTAATCATAAGAAGGTCTCGGCGGTGGAACTTTCTCCTGGTGTTTCCGGGCTGATGTCCACTCTAACGCAGGCCGCCTTCTCCCGGCTGTTTTGGATGGAGACACAGAGGCACAGATATAAGATAGATAAATAGATAAAATAAAATAAAATAAAAGATAGATAAAATCTAAAAAAACCCAAAACAAAACAGGGAAGACAGTGGAAGCTCCACTTTTGACTATGGGAGGGGGGAAAAAAGGGCTTAAAAGTCAAGTCATGTCCCTCACTGCACTTCAGTTTCATAACAGCTGTTCTGGTGACTTATGTGCAAAAAGTACAGTGATACCTTGGCTTACGAACTTAATTGCTTCCCAGACAGAGTGTGTCAGGCGAAGTGTGTATCCCAAAAATTAATTTCCAATTGGAAACCATTAAAATGAGAATAATCCGTTCCCAGGTCCCCATAAAACATAATTTTCTACTTTCTAAGCCTTAAAACTACATAAAATATACCGTATTTTATGTATAATAAATGTGCTATGGTATTATAATGTAAGAAATAAACAGTACTGTATGATAAAGTTGTTTTATTTACGTTTGTGATGGTCGTTGATGGCTTGATGGAATGGAGTGGCCGGTTTTATCAGCATTAAACACTTGATGAGGAACGTAACCTTCTTCTTTCACCATCTTGAGGAATGATCACTTGTAGGTGCTTTCTATGTGATAATTTTATCGAGTTCCTCATCAATTGTGTTCTGTTTGGCTGGGTTGATAGCTTTTTGCATCAAGTGTACAGATGGCTTGTTCGGGTTGTTTTTGGAGCCTGATTGATGGGATATTTTAACCTTGCAGTCTGCACTCTGCCTTTGAACTACTAAAGTTGAAACTCTTTCACTGTCGTCTGCCTGTCTCTTTAATGTTTAAACCACCCTCCGTCACTGCTGCGTTCTTGACCAATCACGTGGCTTTAACCGAAGACTGGGGGCGGGGAATAGATGACAAAAAAAAAGTCGGCAGCCATTTTGTTGTTAGAAGAACGGGCTCGTTCGCGAACTACACATCACTCATTGAGGCGCTCCGTGTGTATCCCGAAAAATAGTTCGTATGCCAAGGTAGAATCTTCATAAATAAAACGTTCGTAAACCGAAAAGTTCTTCAGACAAGGGGTTCGTAAACCGAGATATCACTGTATTCCAAAAGAATGACCAGCCTGAACACAATAATCATAAACAACTCCTACTTGCAACATGCAGATCAGCACTTATGGATTTAGACAAAGCGTGGAGGAAGCAAAAAGAATAGCTAGCCGTTATATTTATTTTGGCCGTCATTTTAGAACTTAGGGACTGTTTTGTTGCGTAGCTACCTTCCACTATGTTGGCCTTGCGAGTCGCCGCTCAAGTTCACTGCGCTCCACGCCGCATTTTTGGAGCATTTCATCAGAGGTATTTACAAGCATGGCATCAAGCTCAGAACTACGTGCCATAAAATGCAAATACAAAAACACCAACATGGAGAAGACAGGCAGGCAGATGTTTCAAAAAAAAAAAAAAAACAGAATTAGAGGACAAACATGCACGTGATGGTACATAGTGTGGTTAGTTCAATATGCAGACACGGTGATTTAAACATTAAAAAAAGTCGACTTGTTATCAAGTCTGCGTCTTTGTGACGGTTTGGGTCATGCGCTCACTGGCTCTACAGAATTAATGTGAAATGTTAGGACGCAAGTCAAGTGCATCAAATGTTTTCCAGACACACCATCTTGCTACCTCTTCTTCCCGTGCGAGGCCGTCGTCTGCCACTACTCCTATTCTGTACGATCTGTTTGAGATGGACATACAGTAAGAACGTTCTGACCAACTTTTTGGGGTCATGTCAGCCCTTAAAGTACATCCTTTTGCAAATTTCCCCATTGTGGGACGAATCAAGGTTTTCTGATTCTGATTTACTGTCATGGAAGCTTCTACTTAAGCTGAAAGATATTTTAGAAATAATTGAAAAAAATCGATATCGGATATATCGATAGTCCCGGTTATATCGATACTATTTCTATGCACGCACTGAGAAAATTACATGCAAACAGGGTCGGATATATCGATAGTCCCGGTTATATCGATCACTCCCTGAATATCATTTACTATTCTTTTTTGTATTTATATTCTTTTTTTAACTCATTCACTGGCAGTTATGTGTAACAATGTGTCCACCTCAGTGCCAGGGTTTTTGTCATTGTCACTTGAATTTCAGGACCCACAGAATATTGAGTTTTAGTTTTAGTACTTTGATATCTATTTATGTATTTACATAAAGTCTCGTTATATCGATATTGGTTATATCGATAGTACTGCTTATTACGATACTATTTCTATGAACGCAAGGAGAAAATTTACAAGCCGCAGGATCGGATATATCGATAGTCCCGGTTATATCGATATTTTTTCCGACTCTCGAGAATATCGATATAACGAGACTTTACTGTATTTATGTTTTTATGTATTTATGTACGTATTTATGGTTTTATGTATGTATTTTTGTATGTATTTTTGTATTTTTGTAAGTATTGATGTATTTATGTAGGTATTGATGTATTCATGTAGGTATTGAGGTATTTATGTATTTGTATATTTATTTATGTATGTATGTATTTATTTAAGTGTTTGCTAATGTATTTATTTGTTAGTTTATATATATGTATTTATTTTCTGTATTTATATATGTATTTATGTATTTGTTTGTTTATATATATGTATGTATTTTTTTATAGGTTTGTTTATTCATTCTAATAACGAAAGAACTTCCGGGTTGAGTGAATGCTGGCGCATGTGGCTGCCGCTGCTCACCCACAGAAAAATTATCCTGTGACTGTAAAGTGTCCTTGAGAGTTTTGAAAGGCGCTTAGAAATGAAATGAAATGTATTATTATTATTAGTAATATTATTATTATTATTATTATTACATACACATTAAATTCAGTGTAAGAAACATTACTCTCTTCTTTCATCAGAAAAGAAAAGTTAATTCCTAAATTATATGGGTCTGGAGTTATATGATCTTAAAATCAGGGTGGCTGTCCAAAATATAATGCAATAAATACATATTGGTTTATGTAGTGCTTTAAAAACAGCTGAAGCTGGAGCAAAGTAGGGAAAAATGGAAATGCTGCCCCTTGTGGAAAAGAAAAAACATTGCCAGAGGCCATGGCCAGTACTTTATCGGCACCCAAGCATGAAAAAAAAAAAATGAACAAATTCGGGAATGGCGCTCTACGTCATATTTTCAATTCCTGAATAAATTCAAAGAGTTAAGGGGTGTGACTCACTTTCCCGAGAGGGTCTTTTCTGGGATGTTGAGGAGTTTGGAGCCCTCGTAGCTGACCGGCAGTCCCATTTCTTCTTCGTCCTGCAATCGAGATTCTGCTTCCTGAGACAAAAAATAAAATAAAATAAAATAATGGGCCAACGGTTTTTCATTTCAATAGAATCAAGTTCAAATTATAATTCCTTGGACCAAAATCCCCCAAAATAAAATTCAGTTCATCCTTGTTCCTCAATCACAGGGCGTTTGTTCCCCCCTAGTAGTCAACATGAAAAACAAAATGGACGTACCAGCTTTGCCCGTGCTTTCTTTTTCTTGTCATCTTCTTTTTTCTTCTTGCTTTCTGGCATTAAGTCATCAAGCCAGCTTAGCTCTCTCTTACTGAAGAAGAAATCAAGAAGCTTTCGGACAAAGACCAGTGCGAGAACCTGTGCGAGGGGGAGGAAGAAAAAAAAAATAATACCACAAAAATTAAATGCTTACTCTAATCCTGCTTTAAAAATCTGACATTTTCATAGTGCGTCAAAGTTGTGACTTTTCTACCATCATGGGGAAAACCACGGCAGCAGCGGAGGCCTTGATGACCCACAGCAGTACCAGACAGGTGAGCTGTACCAGGGTGAAGATATGGACTTTCCACAGCGGCACGTAACGCAAGTAAATCAGATCAGGTTGATGTTTGGCAGGCATGCCAAATAGCTTGATTCTGTCAAAGAACTGCGGCGGGAATTAAAGGAAAGAATCAGGAAAGCATTTGGGAAGTGTGCAATATTTTTTTTAGAATCCCACCTGGATGCCTTTCAGAGAGGAGACCCCCATGTAGAGGAAGACTCCGTACAGCACCGGCATCGGAATGAACTGCAAAGACCGTAAGTTATCGAAAAATTGCATCATGGGAAAAAACATTACAGTGATACCTCGGTTTACGAACCCCTTGGCTTACGAACTTTTCGGTTTACGAACGTTAAATGTATGAAAATTTTACCTATTTTTTGGGATATACACGGTGCTGCACAATGTGATGGCGGCTTGTTTTCGTCCTCTATTCCCCGCCCCCAGTCTTCGGTTAAAGCCACGTGATTGGTCAAGAACGCAGCAGTGAGGGGGAGGTGGTTTAAACATTAAAGAGACATGCAGATGACAGAGAGAGAGTGACAAAATTGATAGAAAACAATGAAATTTGGACTCGTTTCAACTTTGCTAGTGAGATAGTTTGAGAGTGTAGACTGCAAGGTTAAAATATCCCATCAATCAGGCTCCACAAATAACCCACACAAGCCATCTGTACACTTGATGCAAAAAGCCATCAAGCCAGCTAAACAGAACCCAATTGATGAGGAACTAGGTAAAATTATCGCAGAGAAAGCACCTACAAGGGATCAGTCCACAAGATGGTGAAAGAAGAAGGTTACGTTCCTCATCAAGTGTTTAATGCTGATGAAACCGGCCACTCCATTCCATCAAGCCATCAACGACCATCACAAAGGTAAATAAAACGACTTTATTATACAGTACAGTTTATTTCTTTAATTATAATACCATATCACATATATTATACATAAAATAAGGTATATTCTGTGTAGTTTTAAGGCTTTAGTAGAAAATTATTTTTTATGGGGACCTGGGAACGGATTATTCTCATTTTAATGGTTTCCTATGGGAAATTAATTTTTGGGATACTCACTTTTCGCCTTAAAGACTGTGTCTGGGAACCAATTAAGTTCGTAAGCCAAGGTATCACTGTATTTGTTCTCCTCGCCTCTCACCTTGAGTGCAGATGTCATGAAAACCGAACAGCCCATGAGGACAAAAATCATAAATCCGGTCACGCGCTGCTCCCGGATGCCGAGAAATTTGGGTTGCTCCCCAGGAGCGGAGCAGCCAGATTCCACTTTGAGGCTGTTGACGTGCGAAATGGAGAGGACGGTGGCCGCCACGAACCACGGCAAGCCCATTATGGAGCATATGCCAAGCATCAATGATACCACCAGCAGATCCAGGTGATAGCCACAGCCTTTCTGTGAGTTGATCAAGTAGAAAAGTGTGTTGAAATCAGACTCAATTCAAAAGATTCCAGTTTGTGGCAAAAACTAGACTTTTGTGAGATTAAAAAACAACAACACTTTTTTAAAAGAAAATGGATTTTTTTCAAGAATTAAAAATGTTAAGACTTTTTGCAAAAATCATTTTACAATATTATCTGCACGATTTTCCCCCACAGGTACCTTTTAAAGTTCCCATTACAAGACTGACACCTTAGTTTTTTACTAAATCACTATATTCACAAATGTATCCGGGAATTGAAAATGACATAGAGCGCCATTTCCGAATTAGTTCAGTTTTTGTTTTTTCTTGCTTGGTTGCCGATAAAGCGCTTGGCCAGACCTCTGGGCAATGTTTTTTCCCCGTTTTGCCAGGTTAGTTCTTTCTTCCAGCTTCACAGCTGTTGTTAAAGCGCTATATAATTCAACATGTTTTTTTATTTTGTAGCTCCTGGCGGACATTTTGGCTCCGAGCGGCCATTTTGGGCAAATGATTTGCCGCAAAAGATTTTACGGCAAACAAGTGTGCCATTTTGGCTCGTGGCAGCCATTTTGGCTCCAAGTGGCTATTTTCTGTGCAGCTCCTTCTCTTGTTTCTATTTATAATTGTATTTTATTTCTTGTATTCTATTTGCGATTGTATTTTATTTATTATAGTACCTATGCTTGTCTGTGACTGTAAAGTGTCCTTGAGAGCTTTGAAAGGCGCTTGAAATAAAATTTATTAGTATCATTATTATTATTATTATAACTCCAGACTCATATAATTTAGGAATTAACTCTTTTTTTATGATGAAAGAAGAGAGTCTAAGGTTTCTAACGTTGTATTGAATGTAGTCCTAAAACTTAATGTTCTGTGGGTCCTGGAATTTGAGTGGACTGCAATGTCCACTGGAGTGGACACATTTTTTTGCACGTCTTGCAAGTGAATGAATTAATATTTTCAGCGCATGGTCAATTTCTCATGATTTATTCCTCCCGCAAAGTTTCCAACGATGAAAACTCCGGCACCGACCTTGAGCTTGTGCTCCTTGCGGTTGATGATGACAGCTGTGATCTGTTGATCCATAAAAATGAGAATTGTGCACAACAGGGCAGGAAGCGCTGCCACCAAAAGCGTCCACCAAGGGTTTTCGCCTAATGGGTCCATGAGCCAGCCTCGATTCTTTGAAGTAGGCTGTGCAGGGGCAAAATAGTGCCAGATTTAGTTTAAACAACATGGGAAAGTGTTAAACTTCGACTAGGATGAAGATCAATTTTATTATTGATATATATGCATTAAAAAATGAAGCCTACCTCAAACCGATCAGGGACGTTTAGTTTCGGTGACGGAATCCCCATTAAGTAGTCCACCAAGACCATAATCATGATCGTTATAAACACAGCAAAATCACTGATTGTGGATCGCACCTAAAAAAATATACATATAATATAACATAATATTATGGTAATATGATATATTAATTTAATATAATGGCAATACACTATCTAATCTAATGTTTTCTTAAAAAATAATCTAATGTAATCTAATAAAATCTAATATAATGTAATATAATGTAATGCAATGTAATGCAATATAATATAATGTAATATAATGTAATGCAATGTAATGCAATGCAATGTAATATAATGTAATGCAATGCAATATAATGTAACAAAATGTAATATAATGTAATGCAATGTAATGCAATACAATACAATACAATACAAATAATAGTAAAAAAATGTGACCAAGCTAACCTTAGCCAACACATTAATTTTCCAAATTTTCCAAGCACAATGTTGATCTCAATATTACTCTGTAACTCTAAAATGCAAATTAGAAAGAAAAAAAATAAGAATAACCTTGGTAGGGAAGTACCGCTCTGTTTTGAACTGCTTGAGGAAAGAGGACAAGAAAAAGGTGGTGAAGAAGAGAATGATGGACCAGAAGAGAACATCTGGGATGTAGGGTCCATGGTTACCGCACGCTGCGCCAACAAACTCCCCGTTGAGCATTTTACACATCTACAGAAAAACATAAGATGGTAATTTAAACTTTGTAAAGTCATTGTAGCAAAATGTAACCGCCATCCAGGTTAAATGGCTTTGACGCTGGATGTTATGATGTGACCGCCTCACCGAAACAGTGAGGTCACTCCAGGGTATGGAGTCCGGACTGTATCCAGTCTGGTTCCATTTTAGCAGGAGCTGAGAGGAGGCGTTCGTTGGCTGAGAGCACTGACACCTGGAGGCAAGAGAATTTTTGGATGATAAATAATAGTCTTTATAGTTGATGGCAAAATGAGAAGGAAAACACATAAATAGCACAATGGTGAATCGTTGTGTGTTGCACCAAGACTACTATTTGATACTAGTTGACACAAATTCCCAATTCACAAATTGTTTGTTCATTCAGTCTCAGTTATTCCACGACATGGCACAGAAGTGGAGACACAGTATGAATATATTATTCACTGCCAAGAAGAATTTTTTTGTTGTTGCTGTCCACGTTGTCGCCGTGCTTTGGTGTTTACTTTTAGGATGCTGCGGAAGGTATTGACAGTAGACAAGTAAATGACACCTAGTATGCTGTAGGTAAGAAGCAAAATATTTGGGAGGTTCGTGTTATACGTTTGTGATGTATGCGTTTTGTTAAGGCATAAGTGGACTGATATCCAACTCGAGGCCCGCGGGCCAGATCTGGCCCACCAAATTATTTTATATGGCCTCCATGAGCATACCAAAGATCCATACCAAAGATCAATTTTCATGATGCATGGAAAAAAAAATCAACCAAAATGTCAATTATTTATTAGTATTTGTCATTAATACTAGTGATACTTTCTCATAACAGTCACTGACACAATCTGTGATTAAAACTATTGACTTTTTTATGGTTTCACTAATTTACGAGGGAAATTGTAACCAATCAGGCCTAAGATTGACATCATTGATCCAGTGTGTGCATCAATTTTCCATACCTCCTCCTCACACTAAACGAGCTGCCCAAAAAAACAAACAAACAACAACAACAAATGCAAATACTCACGAATATGATGTGAGGTTATCCAAGACATTGTGACTGTTGACCGGGTAATGTTCCCCAAGATGTAAGAGCTTCTCCAGCGCCTCGTAAATGAAGATGATGCAAATGAGTGCGGCAAAAGCTTCCTCGGTAAAGCGGGTGATGTAGCAAACTAAGGAGCTCGCGTCCGTAGCAACCAGAACCAGACAAAGGAAGGATGTCCACAGACCGATGCTTGTTCGCAACGACAGGTAGGACAGTCCGTAGTCTCTGAGGTGAAAGAGGAAAAAAAAAATACTAAAATAGCTGCTTATGGATATCGCACATCTCCGTTGCCAATACAGTGATACCTCGGTTTACGAAGCCCTTGGCTTACGAACCTTTCGGTTCACGAACGTTAAATTTATGAACATTTTACCTTGTCATACAAACTATTTTTCGGGATACACACAATGAGCTGCCACAATGAGTGATGTGAAACGAGCCCGTTCTCCGAAAAGAAAATGGCAGCCGGCTTGGTTTGTCCTCTATTCCCCGCCCCTAGTCTTCAGTTAAAGCCACATGATTGGTCAAGAACGCCGCAGTGAGGGGAGGTGGTTCAAACATTAAAGACACAGGCAGTCGACACAGAGTCATAAAATGGATAGAAAACAGTGAAATTTGGACTCGTTTCAACTTTGATAGTTCAAAGGAAGAGTGTAGACTGCAAGGTTAAAATTCCCATCAGTTCAATTTGAAATGAAAAGACGAGCAAGGGAACCAGCTATTAATGATGTTTCTAGTGTGTCTGCTTGCATCTGTTGCAATATCACAACTTCCAAGATGTACAACCCAGAGCTCCTTGAGACACTTTATGCAAAAAGCTATCCATTCCAACAAACCATCAACGACCATCACAAAGGTAAATAAAACGACTTTATTATACAGTACAGTTTATGTATTTAATTATAATACCATAGCACATTTATTATACATAAAATAAGGTATTTTTGTGTAGTTTTAAGGCTTAGAAAATTAGAAAGTAGAAAATGATGTTTTATGAGGAACGGATTAATATCATTTTAATGGTTTCCTATGGGAAATTAATTTTTGAGATACACACTTTTCGCCTTACACACTCTGTCTGGGAACCAATTAAGTTCGTAAGCCAAGGTACCACTGTATATGTAAAATATCACCGGTTTCAACTTACGCGCAGAACTTAAAAAGGATCTTCTCAAACACCAAAACAGGTCCTGTGCTGCCAAGGATAGTTAAAGGTTGACCGGCAAAGAGGGAATACGCTACTCCAGTCAAGGATGCCCCAAAAAGAGATTCTATGGCACTCTGGAAAGAGAAAAGAGAAGGAGTAGGTTAGGGGAAAAGATCGGGGGTTGCGAAGAACCCTGCTAGAACAGAGTTTTGATTAAATTGAGAGCGTGTGATAATTCCCAGATAAGCTATCTAAATGTTTACATCCTGCCGCCTTGTCATATCTCTGTGGAGCACAGTTTATGACACACAGAGCCACGGAATCGAATAATAGTGACTCAATTACACCCAAGTGACTCTCTGCCGCACGTCCACGGACGATCATAATTATTCAATCAATGTAATCTGGATCCTAAAAACAAGATGCCGGTTCAGTGGAGAACATTTCAGACTTATTGGTTAAAAAGTCAAGTAAAAAGCACAACTTTGGACATTTCAAGGAACAATTTCTCCAACTCACTATGTTGCCTTTGGTGGCCTCCCCAAGAAGACCCCCGAACGTAATGACGGGAGACATACAGGCGCAGTAAAGGAAGAGAATGGAGGCGAGACATTGTAAACTAAAAGAGTCTCTGATGTCGCTCCAGTAAAATGGGGCCTTTCGTTTGATGTCCAGGATCAAACCGCCGCATATTCTACAAAAGAAGACAGGTCCGATTAATTAATTGTGAATGTTAATGAGCACAAATTTAATTTGCATTTTGAAAAAAAAAAAGTCCATGGTGATTATTTTTTTTTGCTGCATCAACCCTTACTCAATTATCAAGTTCTCCTGTGAAACATTTGTTTAATTTTTTTTGTGGCCATAACTGTTGCAAGGCCATTTGAAAAAAAATATTTGTATAATAATAATAATAATAATAATAATAATAATAATAATAATAATAATTTAAAACTGATTCTTTACTTACAGTGTATTGTAGGTGTTCAAATACCTGACATGTTTCGGCGTATACTTCCGCCTTCGTCAGAGTGTCCAAAGATATCATATTGATATTGGATATCAAGTAGACAGGATGAACTTAATACAACGAATAATAATAATAATAATAATAATAATAATAATAATAATACATTTCATTGATAAGCAGCTTTCAAAACTTTTAAAGTCACTTTACAGTCACGGAACACGTTTTTCTGTGGGTGAGCAGTTAGCCACCTAGCTAGCTAGCCAGCTAGATCGCTAATAGATAGCAAATAGCTAGCTAGCTACAGTAGGTAGCTGGCTAGATGGATAGATGGGTAGCTAAATAAATAAAAAGTGAAGAGAGAACAAAAGAAATAAGAATAAAGTCAAGAAAAAAAGACAAAAAAGCTAATGGGATGAAAGAAAGTTGAGCCAACGAGGGAAAAATGAAAAAAAAAAAAGGCACATTTAACAGCGCGACAAAATGGCCGCAGCGGGAAAAAAGGAAGCGTAGTTTTACACTTTTCATTACCAGATGTGTTATTTCTTCACTAAATTGACAGCTCAAAAATGCTTCTAATGAATTGTTAGTTTTTTTAATCATGCAGATGATTTTGATCAGGATTTGTTCGAACGTGGCTGCCTTTACAGCAGCTCCTATATTTTTTTCTTTTACTTCGTTTCCGCTCCCTTTCCGAACTTTGCTGCTGAGAATTGCGAATTTCGCCACTGTGAGATTAATAAAAATTAATCTAATTTCACCGAATCTAATTTAATCAAATCTAATTTAATCTAATCTCATCTAATCAAATGTAAACTTTTTCAGTTGGTTCACTGAAGATTCATCAGAGACTGTTTTCTTTTAAGCATAGTAATAAATGACAAATGTAGCAAATGAGCATTAAACAATTTGAAAAAGCATCAAGGTGTTGAAATTATTTTTATGATGTGCTCTGGTGCCACAAAGACGTTTCCGACTTGCCTTCCGGTCCTCTGCAGCTCCGGACCCACTTGGTGGTCCTCTTCCTTTTCCAGTTCTCCCGCAGGGGATGCCGTGCCATTTGGATGCGATGGCCTCTTCCTCTTTAGCTGCAAGTTGGAGGACATTCAAATTGTACAATGAAATTGAAAATAAGTCTTTTAGGAGTACAAGAAAAAAAAAAAGAACTCAAATCACGCATTAAAATGTACATTTTCAAACTATAAATATTTAGTGAATCAGACCCTTACTATTTTCCTGGACCAACCTGGGACGGGACGTTTTTAGGGGGCTCGATTCGGATCGTAGGGTCCCACTCTCCAGGAGGGAGGACTGTCACCTGATCAAGGAACTCATCAATCCCTGATAGGAGATCCGTTCGATCTTTGGCCTTGTACGCCACATCGTGGAAAATCTGTGTCATTGAAATGACAACAAGGGAATTGACATTAAGATGGCAAAGTTCCATGAAATTTTAATATTGCTTTTGCATATAATAAAAAACAACAACAATTTACTCGTTCACTGCCGGGAGATGTGCAAAAATGTGTTCACTCTAGTGTCAGGGTTTTTGTCATTTTCACTCAAATTGCAGGACCCATAGAATATATGATTTTTCGGACTACACTGTGGTCTTTCATCTGAAAAAAAAAGTAAAGTTAATTCCTAAATTATATGGGTCTGGAGTTATCTGAGCTTGAAATGGGGGCAGCTGTACAAAATACAATACATACATTTTGATTTATATGGCACTGTAACAAAGTGCATGTACCATGTCCAAAAATTAATTAAATGGTTGAAAGTGAAAATTTTGTATGGCACCTCATCTGTCATCAGTGTGGCCATCGATCTGCCAATCTCATGGTACTGAGGACCTTTACCATGAGGACCCAAAAGCAGGAACAGGAACCTTTGGACAAAACACACACACACACACAAAACAATATAATAATAAATAATAATAATACATTTCATTTTTAAACGCCTTTCAAAACTCTCAAGGCCACTTCACAGTCACAGGATACTTTTTTTGTGGTTGAGCAGCAGCAGCCACACGCACCAGCATTCACTCAACCCGGAAGTAACTCAAATAGATAGAAAGCTAGCTAGCTAGCCAATAGATAGCTAATAGCTAGCTAGCTAGATAACTAGCCAGCGAGCTAGATAGCTTTATAGTTCATCGATAGCTAGCTAGATAGCCAGCAAGGTAGCAAAGAGCTAGCTAGTGAGATAGATAGCCATATAGCTGGATAGCGAGATAAATAAATCAAGAAGCATTCACACTAAATGCTGAATTTTTTCCCCCTTTTGCCATTCATTTAACAACAATTTTAAATCCATAATTTCAATATATATGCATGGTCAAGATACGGAACACGACAACATAGCCTGCCCAAGGCATATATCATCTCTTATTTTGAAAGAAACAAAAGCACCTTGTGGGAACCGGAACCTCAGTGAGGCCGGTGATCAGAACCGCAGGGGACAGTCGAACAAAAACGATGATGGGTTTTTCCAAGAAATCCACTTCTCCCACCAACACGTTGGAAGCTTCAGCGCCGGGGGGAATCTTCTTCATGAAATTCATATCCACCTAAAAATCAAAGATCCAAATGATTCTAACGCATGTGGCGGGGTGTCATTTTGAAGCGAATTGAGAGGGATTGTTCGGCAGAGCAGGGAGGTTGCTAGCATGCTTTTGAGAGCTTATAAATGGAAGCGGAGTTAGCATCTAAAACAGGGGTGTCAAAGTCATTTTTTGCCACAGGCCACATTGTAGTTATGGTTTCCTCTCGAGGGCCGTTATGAATTTGGGGAACCCATTAGAATGTTTAAATCCCTTCAAATATTACATATAGAGCACACAGCAAATTAATGAATAACTTGTTTTCAAATCTGAAGTCAAGAATAATGACTTTTATTGTGGTTGACATCCAAAAATATGACATTTTGGCTCAGATTTTAGCAATCATCATGGAATTTAACAAGTTTGATTTGCTTTCGCGGGCCGAAAAAAATGATGTGGCGGGCCGGATTTGGCCCGCGGGCCTTGACTTTTACACCTGTGATCTAAAACCTTCAAATGAGAAGAAACGTTGGGACCTGATTTGCTGTCTATATCTAATCTGAGAGTAAGATTTTTTTTAAATAAAAAATCCGAAATAATCAAATGTCAATACACATTTAGAGCGAGGCCATTGTTCCAGAATTGTAAAGTCACGGCTTTATCGCCGTTATCAAACCCAACTTTTTTTCCCCACGACAGTTGTAGATCGACACCGACAAGAGTACTGAGCAAAGATTGCCCCCCGCCCAAAAAATAAAAATAAAAAATAAAATATGTGAAGCGTTTCTCGCCATGGCACTGAAAATATTTCTTGTGCTCAATGGCAGTGGGCGCCTTCCCTCTTTGTGCAACGTGACTCATAAAGAGCGCACCTTATTTTTGGAAGGGTGCTTTTACAATCCACAAATTTGCTTGCCAGCTTTGTGGAGGAGGAACAAAAATGGTGAAAATATGAGACCATGCTTATTTATTTTTGGGGGTATATGAGCGGACATGTTCACTTCAAGTGGACACTACTGCTTTCTCTACTGACCCCAACTTTGGATGGCCGTCTCTCTACTGCCTTTTCGCTGTCCAGGTAGTTCGGGACGGAGTTCAGATGAACGAGCGGTCCTGGTGGAGAAAACAGGTTGGAGGTGGGGGAGGACGAAATAGGGAACGGACAATGAGCGAGGATGTAAGAACTGTTGAATTTTAACAATGAAGCTTCATTTAAAGGACAACCGACACCATTTTTTTGTTTCCTAACTGACATCCGAAAAACGTTTTATAGCATCTAAAATACCCAGGACGTCTTGCCTTGCTCTAGAATCAAAACAATGGTTTCAGATTCGGAGAAGATGCTTTTTGTTACTCATCCAGTTATGAATATGATTCAAATAGTTCTGAAGAGGAAAGCATACATGTTTGCAATCGATTAAAGAAGTCCGAGAAGTCAGGACTCCAATGTAGCGCCCCGGATAATGCACAAGATGGCGCCCAAGCTCCGTTGGAAATGGGCTGATTTGTCTGCTGGGAATTTGTGTCAACTAGTATCAAACAATAGTCTAGGTGCAACACACAGCGATTCGCCATCACGTTATTTACGTGTTTTTCTTCTAATTTCGCCATCAACACGGATGGAAACAAAGTTTTCAGACCAAACAAAGTACCCAAAATGCATTGTGTGTCGCTTTCTCGGTCAGGGGCGTTTCAGACGTGACTCGTCCGGAGGTGTCGGTTGTCCTTTAAACTTCCTGCTTTACATTTTATGAATTGAACTTCACATTTGTATGCACATCCCGACTGGACAACTTTAAAAAAAAACAGCTGGTGAATAAATCCCATAAGCTAACACCAAACCGTGAATGGACACTTGAGATAGTAAATAACGGCATCTCGGCCTCAAATGTTTGCGCGACGACAGAACATTTTCTTCCCAAGTTAACCAGAAGCTAACCCTTTCATGCACCCTGTAGCCCGATAACGGGATAAGCTGCCCAGTGCAGTAACTGCTATCCATGAAAGGGTTAAAAACACACCAGCATAGGGCAAAAACAAATCATACTTTCATTACCCGCATGAATGTTGAAATGGAAACTGACACAGGAAACGCTAGCACTTCAGTTAACATGCGGCTAGTTATGAAATATGAAATGTATCATGGAGGGGTCACTTCCACACAGAATATGTCGTACTATTCTGTGTACACCTTCGCAGGCGCCTTACCCATCACCCTCCCCTCTCAAATCTCTATTTGCAGCAACTGCATCAGCACATGTCGGTGTCATAAAAACCGACGGTAAAGTCAGCCAGAGCTAATTCCAGTTTATTAAGTGTAAATGTGCCATTTATTCAAGCATGGAATTCATTGCCTAGAAGTAAAATTAGACATGGACAAACACGTCGGTACCCTTCTCACCACTTGAATTATGTTTGACGCCTTATTTTCATTGCTTGATTTTTTTTAAATTTATTTAGTATTCCTGCCGTGTAGTTCTTTCACTGTAGGTCCCGAAAGGCTATGAAAAATATGGCCAGTGTGTTTGTAGACATTGTGCAGATGTGACAATCCAACAGGAACCTGATTGCTCACATACGCGACAAAGCCTCTTGGAATATGAGAGGGATTAGCCGAGGTTGCGATATTCATTCTGGGACGGCTAAACGGCGGAATGTTCCCCCACAATCGCATTTTCGATGACTCAGCAAATTTGTGGGCTGACATTAAAATAGTATTTATCTGTTCTAAATTTAGATACAATACTAAGAAATCTCGTGTTTTGAATGAATGTTGCGTATGCACTATTTTGCCGATTTTTGACTTCTTGTTTTGATTTGAAACCGTAATTTTCATGAATAAACCGTAACCCGGAATGGGATAGTGAAAACCGAGAGTAGTAGGCAGACGGACGGCACCGGAAGGAACTAGGACTCTCTGGGAATGGCGCTCGACGTCATATTTTCAATTAGAGAATACATTTGTGAATGGTAGTGAATGAGTTAAGCTCTGTATACATAGTATAGTCATATCTAGCTGGCTAACTATGGGCTGGGTGGCTATCTAGCTGGCTAGTTATGAGCTGGATGGCTATCTAGCTGGCTAGTTATGAGCTGGGTGGCTATCTAGCTGGCTATCTATTAGCTAGCGATTAGCTAATTAGCTGATGGCTGGTAGAAAGCTAGCTAGCTGGCTGTTGGCTGGGTGGCAATCTAGCTGGCTATCTATTAGCAAGCTATTAGCTAGCTTTCCATCTATTTGAGTTACTTCCGGGTTGAGTGAACGCTGGCGTGTGTGCCTGCCGCTGCTCACCCACAGAAAAACATATCCTGTGACTGTAAAGCGACCTTGATAGTTTTGAAAGGTGCTTATAAATGAAATGTATTATTATTATTATTTAGAAATAATGGACTAAATGTAGTTAAAGTCACAATCATGAGTTTTGTCAGGACATGAATTGGATGAGCGACAGCCTCAAAAAAATGGTACAGTCCTAGAAAAAAAACCACAAGAAAATAAATCAAAAATGAATACGAAATTTACAAAACAAAAATCTTCAGCGTGTACACAGTGGCTGTACTGATTTAAAAACCTTGACAACCAAGTTTCCAACAATCCATTTGAATAAACGACACGTTCAAGGTCTTCTCATGTCAACCCCCTATGCTCCCTCCCCACTAAATTCACAGTAATGCGGTCAGCTATTTCAAGCCTGAAACTTTCACCACGTCACACTAATTCGATTAATCATCACATCTTGATAACCTCATTTAAGTAATGCAAAAACCCCACACTGAACGCTTGTCCATTGCCCCCCCCCCCCACCCACCCCAAAAAAAAGTATACATCCTTCTTGAGTAGGATGCAATTACAGAGGCTTAGCAGCTATAATAAGATGACCCTTTCACACAACCTCTCAGGTTCAACAAGTGAGAGTTTGGACACGCCGTTCCACACTTGGATCTGGAGCCGGTCCCAGAATGAGACACAGACCGACACTCACACGCACACATGAAGACGTCGAATGATAAACTAACAAGGAAAGGAATTTAAAGTGTCTCTTGGAGGTGTCAGCGTTGCTCGTATAGAACCGTGTCTAATCTGAATTATACGGCGAACCGTATTGCTTGCACGCATGATACAGTCAAACCTTGGTTTTCAACCATAATCTGTTCCAGAAACCTGTGCGAAGAAACAAAACATTTCTCATTATAATCAAAGTCTGCTTTTTTTAAAAAAATCGCGATTGAACAATACAAACACGCCTGCTCACAATGGAACGCTCCACGAGGATAATGTGTCGGTCGCAATCAGACGCGATACAAAGAAGTGGCGTAAAAAGAAGCGGATGGGAGTCAAGTGGTGCATTCAGGTGCGCTCAGTTTGGTCGAGAATTGATTTTCGGTTGTAAACCGAGGCATTAACTAATTCACTGCCAGACGATGTGCAAAAATGTGCCCAGTCCAGTGCCAGGGTTTTTGTCATTGTCACTTGTAAATACAGAAATATTCAATGCAGCGTAAGAAACCGTAGACTCCCCTTTTTTTTCAGAATAAAAGAGTTAATTCTGATGTTAAATAGGTCTGGAGTTATTTGAGCTTAAAATGGGGGCGTCTGTACAAATGAGTTCAAAAAAACCTGAAATATTTGGTCGAAAACCAAAATAGTCGAGATCAGACACATTACGTCTGTGTAAGCTCTCAGTCGTGCAGGAATGGTCCATCGATGAAAAGGTTTCTTCAGCCGTCATCTGGACTTCTTTGAAGGTGTCGGACGTTTCACTTCTTATCCAAGAAGCTTCGTCAGCAAAACTAAAGTTTTACTGGTAGTTTCGGCCCTATATATATATATATATATATATCCCTACTGTCCAGATGTGGCGGTGCCAGACTCTGCTATGATTGGTCACTGCTCTCAGGTTAGGGGGAGCAGAGGACTACTCCCTGCGGCTCCACTGATTGCTTCTACTGTCCTGACTGACGATTGGCCTGATTTCCCAATTTGCCCTGTCCCGGCTAAAGAAATCTTTTCATCGATCAGACACATTAGAAATCCGAGGTTTGACTGCATATGATTGCGTAGCCTAAAACAATGCTACAACAGTTGCTTCCGTAGAACCAAACCGACGTGTTTTCAAAATGGAGCCTCGCATAAACTACCAACCAGACAAACTATCACACAGCATACAAGCCAGAGAAGGCGATCAGAGCTTTTTTTTCCCTCAATCACAAAGCTCGATCAAAGCAAGACATGAAGGAATGCTTTGAAAATGTGCAGGTGGGGCGGGGGTGTCAGAAACCAAGCTGAGTGCAGCACAGCATTGAAAATGACTGTAGGAAAGCAGCAAAGGGTGCGTCAGGAAGTGAGCTTTGTCAATGGGTAGTTGATGAGATGGCCGCAGCGTTAACAGGAAGCCGAGCTAGCCGTCATGCTAGTGCTAGTGTTTTCTGATCAAGCTGTGACTCACACTGGCGAGCTAACACAGATTATTTGCCTTCTAAGGGCAGCTGCTCGGACCCCTGGGATGCGCAGGAAGATTGCCGGCTCAACGGGGACACTGCCGCCTCGTCCTCCGGCGATTTAGGCGCTTCGTCATCCTTAGGCGGAGACACCACCACTTGCGGGATGCTATAAAGGCCGACGCCGGCGCTGCGTGGGGGGCTCGGGGAACTACGTCTGAAGGACGCGGGGGTACCCTGAGGGGTGTCGAGGGGAGAAGGAGCCCTGGGGCGACCCGTGTTGGTGGAAGAGGATGGAAGGAGGTGGTTGAGTAGGATGGAAACGCGGGATTCTTGTCTCTGAGGTAGGTTGGAGGAAGAAGGCGGCGCTCCAGGCTTGTGGAGGGAGAGACGCGAAGAGGAAAGGCCCTCTCCTAATAGAGGAGACAACGGTGAGAAGGAGAAAGAAGGTAGGGGAAAAGGAGAAAAAGGAAGAAGGGATGGAGCAGATAGGAGAAGAAAAAAAAAACATGTGAAGTCCAACTCTATCAAAAAAAGGGGATGAGGTGGGTTGGAAGGAGCCAGCCAGCGAGGAAATGTTATTTGAGAGATTTCACACATGCATCGAGTGAGCGAACATTGTGCTTCAGTGGAGAACACGCTGAGTCGGGGGATGACGTGTTGGTGTCCACAAGGCCTCATCAAGCTCCAAAAACAACATGCCAAGGGGGAGAAAAAAATAAAATAAAGACAACACCAATAGCAAACCTCCACAGCAAACCAGTCCAAGTACCAAGCTAACAATGGTCTCGCAGAAATTAGTATAGCCAGTTTTAGCTAAGTAACCATCACCTACGTTGAATAAAATTTGGATCACAATGTTGGTCACCGCCGTAGCCATGCGCTTGTCCAAGAAAAAAATAAATAAACAAACTAAATCAGTGTTTCAAACCAAAGCCAGCCACACGGACAAAATCGTTAGCATCCACGTTTCTATGATTCGATCCCTAGATGGTACTCACTTTTACCATCCACCTTCTATGCACGCGTTGAAAGATATAAAGATTACATTGTTTTTATACTTTTTTCAATCATGTGCTGCAAAAAAAATATATATATATACAGTGATACATTGGCTTACGAACTTAATTGGTTCTCAAACAGAGTGTGTAAGGCGAAATGTGTGTATCCCAAAAATTAATTTTCCTTTGGAAACCATTACAATGAGAATAATCCGTTCCCAGGTCCCCATAAAACACAATTTTCTACTTTCTAATGTTCTATTTTCTAATTTTCAAAGCCTTAAAACTACACAAAATATACCTTATTTTATGTATAATAAATGTGCTATGGTATTATAAGTAAATATATAAACTGTACTGTATAATTAAGTGGTTTTATTGACCTTTGTGATGGTCGTTGATGGCTTGATGGAATGGAGTGGCCGGTTTCATCAGCATTAAACACACAAATTTCACCATGTTGAGGAATGATCCCTTGTAGGTGATCATTTTATCTAGTTCCTCATCAATTGCGGTCTGTTTAGCTGTAAAATTTTCATAAATGTAACATTCGTAAACCAAGGGGTTCGGAAACCGAGGTATCACTGTACATCAAAAGCGAGTGCGCCGCCGGAGAGAATCTCACCGTTTCTTTCAAGCAAGAGAGGGTCAGAATGTTTCTTGCCTATGTCAGCAATGGAGCGCACCAAAGGGATGCGGTTACTAAGTTTTCGCTCGTTCTGATGGTGGTGCTTCTTCAGCATGGCCTCACGGACCTTCGCCCGGAGGTCCTCCTTGAGCTGGCCTGACGCCACCATGCTGTCAATTACCATGTCTGGAAAGAGAAACTGCGTGTGATGAAAAAATAGAAAAAAAAAAAATCGGATTTTGCGTGCTATAAAAGGCTTCTGGGTATAAGGCGCACCGTCAATGAATGGCCAGTTTTAAAACTGTTTTAATATGGGGCGGTGCAACTACATTATGAGGCGTAAAGTGACCTTGAGAGTTTTGAAAGGTGCTTAGAAATGAAATGTATTATTATTATTTGCTAGCTATTTGCTATCTAGCTAGCTATCTATTCACTATCTAACTGACTGGCTATCTAGCTAGGTATTTGTTGGCTATCTTTTAGCTCGCTATCTCGCTTTCTCGCTATCTATTTGAGTTACTTCCGGGTTGAGTGAACGCTGGCGCGTGTGGCTGCCGCTGCTCACCCACAGAAAAACTTATCCTGTGACTGTAAAGTGAGCTTGAGAGTTTTGAAAGGCGCTTAGAAATGAAATGGATTATTATTATTATTATTATCGAACAGAAGTTACGATTGTGGTTGCAATAGGCATCCACGAGATGGAGGATACACTAAAGGGAATACAATACAATACATTACAATACAATACCAGTGGTGTGTCGTCAGGGCCTGCAAGGCCTTTTCTGAAACATATACAGTAAATACAAAAAATCTAAATAAATAATAGCTAACAATTAGTTTTAGGAGTGATCTGACGGTGGGAAAATACGGTACTTCATTGTTAATTTGTAGAAAACAGGTCACTACTCGGCGGTTACGATAACCACACGACTGGGAAGTTGTCACAAAAAGAATGTGTGAATCTACCTGCGATTTCTTCTATACTGTTGGCCCTCATATCCAGCATGACAGTACCATTGAGGATACAGCTTCGCAGTTCAAATAAACTATGCAGTGACAACGTAGCCACGTAAGGCTTGCTCCACCTTTCCCCGCCATCTTCGACGTCCTCTTCAAACTTCAGCCACCTGTCGATCGATCGTGAAAAGTAAGCAGTCCATGAAGGCTGTCACATGTGGAATTATCAGTACAGTTTTTTTTTTTTTTTTGCCACTGTTCCGATCCTTCGTCTGACCTGGCAGTTTCTCTCCATTCTGTGGCGCTGCCATCCCGGAAGGAGAGTTCATCCAACTCTGTGAAGAGGTCATGGGGAACATGCTCCAAGTCATCGTCTTCCGTGCCCAGAATGAATTGAACCCGCTGTGATGGAGTGTCTGTTGACAAAGTGGGCAAAGAGAATGGACATTTTTTTCCGCTGTTTTATAGCTCATATGAATCTTTATTCTCCATCCATATGTCTGCTTTGTCACAAACTACAAATCCTGACCTCCACTGATTTTACGTATCTGGTGACGTGTGAATTAATTCATTCACTGCCAGATAATGTGCAAAAACGTGTCCGCTGCAGTGCCGGGGTTTTAGTCATTTTTCACTCAAATTGCAGAGACCCACAGAATATTGAGTTTTAGGACTACATAAACATTCAATACACCGTCAGAAACCTTAGACACTTTTCTTTCATCAGACAAAAAAAGAGTTAATTCCTAAGTTATCTGGAGTTATCTAAGCTTGAAATGGGGGCAGTTGTACAAAAGGCAAACGCTGCCCCCTTGTGGGAGGGAATAAAATCGCCAGAGGTCTGACCAGCGCTGACCCGCAAGGAAAATCACAACCGAACAAATTCGGAAGTGCCGCTCCATGTCATATTTTTAATTCCTGAATAAATTCGGGAAAGACAATGAATGTTAAGAGGAAAAAAAATAGAGTTAATTCCTAAGTTATATGGGTCTGGAGTTATCTGAGCTTGAAATGGGGGAGGCTGTAAAAAATACAATACAATATATTTATATTGGTTTACATATTGCTTTAACAACTGCTGAAGCTGTAACAAAGCGCTAACATGGACAAAAGGCAAATACTGCCCCCTCGTGGAAAGGAAAAAAACATTGCAAAGAAAAACCAAAACCCGAAAAAATACAGGAATGGCGCTCTATGTCACAATACGTTGTGCGAGGATGTCGAGGTGATCCGTTTCTAACCGTAAGGGGGAGATTCTCTGTCATCCTCCTTTCCGTCATCTGAATCTTTATCCCTTCTCTTTCTATGGTGTCTGTGTCCTCGGTGACGATGCCGTCGCTTATTTTCTCTTCCAATGGGAACGTGAACGCCCACGTACACGGCTCGGTGGCCTGGAGGAAAGAAAAACAAATATCATTTGAATAAACTGCGGGGATGAGAAAATTGTCATCGGTGGCGCGACGGAAACGAGAAGATGAGGCATTTGACACTTCATCCAAATGTCACACGACGGTTCATTGTGAGAGAGCATCACATGACGGATGTGACTACAACGCTCTCTGCTAAAAAGGACGCAGACATTCGAAATGTGTCAATGGTGTGCCAACTTCACCATCCACGAAAACCTTATGAAGAGAAATTAACTCATTCACTGCCAGACGATGGGCAAAAATGTGTCCACTGCAGTGCCAGGGTTTTTGTCATTGTCACTTGAATTGCCACGTATTCTCTTCTTTCGTCAGAAAAAAAGAGTTACAGTATTTTCTGGTGTATAAGGCGCGCCTGAGTATAGGCACACCCCCAATGAATGGTGTATTTTCAAACTTGTTCCATAAATAAGGTGCACCTTCAATGAATGAAAAAGGTTTTCCAAATATAACATATAAATATATATAAGTTTTCCAAATACAGGTAAGATCCGACTTACGTCCGAGTTCCGTTCCGACCAAACGGTCGTAAGTCGAAATGGTCGTAAGTCAAAATCCATTGAAAATGTTGAAAAGAGAGTCGGAGGCTAAATGACACGCAAACTATCCCCCTGTGGTGCCATCACGCGGTCGATTGCTGTGCAAGAGTAAGATGCTGGCTGCCTGGCAAAAATTGTCCTACTAGCGCGTTTCGGTGCCAGGCGTAGAATGATTTTTTTTTTAATAGGGTCATGGTCGTAAGTACAGGTGGTCGTAAGTCGAGCTGGTCGTAAGTCCGATGTTACCTGTATAAGGCACACCACATTATAAGGCGCTACAGTAGAGGTTGTTACGTACTACTTCTTCTAAAGGGCAGCGGGAAATGGAGTCGGTGGCTGCTGATAGTACAGTGAGACCTCAACTTACAAACACCTTATCTTACAAATTTTTCATCTTAAAAACTTCAAATTTCTGAAAATTAAACCTTATAATAAGCACTATTTTCATAATACACACCCACCACGGCTGGCGGAGTGATCTTTGGCGGAAGCACACGACCGAACAGCACCAGAGGTTAAGTTACCAACAGTCCTTATGGAAGGTGACTCTCCTTCCATAAGCCATCAACGACCATCAAAAAGATAAATAAAACTTTATTTTACAGCACAGTTTATTTTTTTAATTACAGTCCTCATGTAATGTGCCTCTCTTTCCAAACAGCAATTCCGTTTGACCCTCGACCTCCAACACCATTCCATCAAGCCATCAATGACCATCACAAATGCAAATAAAGTGACTTTATGATACAATGCAGTGTAGTTCTTTCATTACAATACAATAGCATATTTATTATAGATAGCATAAGGTATGTTGTGTGTAGTTTTAAGGCTTATTTAGTTGAAAAGTATATTTTATGGAAACCCGGGAACTGATTATTCCCATTTTAATGGTTTCCTATGGGAATTTTCTTTTTGAGATACACACTTTGTCTGGGAACCAATTACGTTCGTAAGTTGAGGTCTCACTGTAGTTGCGAAACCTGTTGCGACTCAATATTACTTCACATATAAGGCGCACCTGCATATAAGGCGCAGGGTAATCTTTTGAAGAGAATCAAGGCTTTTGGGTGCGCCTTATACACCGGAGAATAGAGTAATTCCTAAATTATATAGGTCTGGAGTTATCTAAGCGTGAAATGGGGGCAGCTTAACATGGACAAAAGGCAAATAGATTGTCGGAAGTCTGACCAGTGCTTTATCTGCGTCAAGAAAAACCAATTCGCGAATAAATTTGGGAATGGCATCGAATGAGTTCAATTGTCTCAGGTGGCCCGAGTTCAGTGATGACTTACTTTCCAAGTCGTCCTTTTCGTAGTTTGTCTGAATGGTGAAGCTGCTTTTTCCGTGGTCAACGATTGCCTCCTCATCTAAACCCTGGGGAATAAACACACAAAATGTTTTGGATTTGTTTTTTGTTGCTCAACATTTTGGCACAAAAATAACATTGACGAGCCTTTCCAAACCCGACATAGCAGTAGGAAGTGGGAGACTATAAAGCAACCATATAAATAGTGGATCGGAAGCATTTCTTTACTTTTCTTTAGCGACTCACATCACACCTTGGCGTGACCTTTCAATCCCGTCACCAGCTCTGCTTTTAACCGCCCTTTGACTTTGATCCTCTTTACATGAGATTGTGGCTCACCTGAAAACCTCGGAACCTTGTCATGATGTTGCCACGCTTAGCCCATTGCAGGACTAACCGTTTTTGCCCCTTTGAAAATATTATAGACTTTATTATACAGTGCAGTTTATTTTCTTTAATTATAATACCATAACACATTTATTATACATAAAATAAGGTATATTTTGTGTAGTTTTAAGGCTTAGAAATTTAGAAAAGTATGTTTTATGAGGACCCGGGAACGGATTATTCTCATTTTAATGGTTTCCTATAGGAAATTATTTTTTGGGATACACACTTTTCGCTTTACACAGTCTGTCGGGGAACCAATTAAGTTCGTAGGCCAAGGTATCACTGTATTTCAAAACAGGTAAATAAAAAATAACGATCCATAGACTACTAAACAAAACTATTAAATGCAACAAACTCGATTTTCATAAGATACGCACACAACGCAATACGCAATACACGGTTGGTCCAATGACAAACGGTGTCATGAGTACTCCCCTACCAATCCGCTCTAAAATGTTGGAACATTGAGACAGCTGCAGGAGAACCGCTATTAAGTTACCGCAACGTGCATGGCCAAAAGTGGGCGAACCGTTGAGATCACGTCACACCACGACCACGATAAACCCCAAAATGTCATAACCTCTCACTAAAATAAAGCCATAAGGTTAAGAAAACCGAATGATATTTTAACCTGTAAGGTGAAACCTCGGTTAAATATTTGAGCAGGCTATTGAGCACGATATCCCCGGAGGAGAAGCCTGTTTGAGATAAGAGTCACATATTCGGTTTATAAATACTACAGGGTGACAGTGACCTCATGTTAGCGTGGGCCGGTTAGGGGATAAGAATGGACCGGATGTACAAAATGGAGTATGTGTGGACATTTTGTGACAAAGACAACTTAGGTCCAAAATTTTTAACCACAAAGGAATTAATAGCGGCATGAGGCAATTTCATTGAGAAATAACAGTGTGACGCAATACAATATCCTTTTTTTCTTCTCTCATTCGGGTCATCTCTCACGGTGAAGCTCTTCTGCCAAGTGGTGAAAAAAAAACTAAATTAACTCATTCATAAATACAGTAAAGTCTCGTTATATCGATATCGGATATATCGATAGTCCCGGTTATATCGATACTATTTCTATGCACGCACTGAGAAAATTACATGCAAACAGGGTCGGATATATCGATAGTCCCGGTTATATCGATATTTTTTCGGACTCCCTTGAATATCGATATAATGAGACTTTACTGTATTTGGAAATTGAAAATATGACATAGAGCGCCATTCACAAATTAGTTCGATTGTTTTTTCTTGCTTAGGTGCCGATAAAGCGCTGGCCAGAACTCTGGCAATGTTTTTCCCTTTCACAAGGGGGCAGCATTTTTCTTTTTTTTTTCCTACGTTAGCGCTTTGTTCCAGCTTCAGCTGTTCTTAAAGTGCGATATAAATCAATATGTATGTATTGCATAGTATTTTGGACAGCCGCCCACATTTCAAGCTCAGATAACTACAGACACATATAATTTAGTAATTAATTCTTTTTTTTTCCTGATGAAAGAAGAGAGTCTAAGGTTTCTTATGTTGCATTGAAAAGTTATGTAGTCCTAAAACTCAATATTCTGTGGCTCCTGGAATTCAAGTGACAATGACAAAAACCCTGGCACTGTAATGGGCACATTTTTGCACATGTCTGGCAGTGAATGCTGGAGTTGGTGTATATTCCCAGCCAAAATCTGAGCCTCACACATTCTTAACGGCGTATTTGGTACACGGTGTTCCCGACCTACATGACGGTGTAATTAACGGAAAGCAGGGCATGAAAAGGTGTTTAAAAAACTGAAAAACACATTTGTGTAAATGGAATGTTAAGGCGTTTATGAAGCCAAAGATTATTCCTTTTTTTTTTAAAACCAGCTTTATATATTTTTTTTGTATGTCAACACTGGATCAGGTGATTTCTAGCTAATACTTGCACTGATTGGTCAGTTTAGGTCAATCTTTTCTCACCCCCACAAAGACTCTAGTTTGCCTTGCAGTTGTGAAACTCTCATCAAGATCCACTCCAGTTTTAGTCCGAATACATTTACCTGTCTGAAGAAGGTCAAAAGGCCACCGTTTCATAGGGTGTCCCTGGACTTTGTCACGAAAAATCCACTGGGAAGGAATGCAAACATGAGACGCGGGCTTTGGAGTGCGCACAGAAAATGGAGTCACAGATGGCCTGACTCTGACAATGGAGCGATTATAGTAATACATGTGGGAATGGTCATTTAAGTCGGGCTCATGGGCAGGAATGGAACATGGAAAGTAAACGACTGACATATCCTAAACGCTTTTCAATCCAATAAAAATGTCGATAGTGAGTAACTCGCACATTGAGGCTAAGATATGAAGGGTGTGACATCATCATCGTCTCATTTTCCATCGATGCCTTAGTCATTTTTGTCATTCACTGCCAGACGATGTGCAAAAATGTGTCCACTCTAGTGCCAGCGCTTAATCGGCACCCAAGCAAGAAAAAAATACAGAAAAACCTATCCTGTGACTGAAAAGTGACCTTGAGAGTTTTGAAAGGCGTTTATAAATGAAATGTATTATTATTATTAAAAAAACAAAAGCCAAACATATTCGGGAATGTCGCCCTACGTCGTACAGTGAAGTCTCGTTATATCGATATTCAAGGGAGTCCGAAAAAATATCGATATAACCGGGACTATCGATATATCCGACCCTGTTTGCATGTAATTTTCTCTGTGCGTGCATAGAAATAGTATCGATATAACCAGGACTATCGATATATCCGATATCGATATAACGAGACTTTACTGTATTTTCAACTCCCGAATAAATTCGTGGATGGCACTGAATGAGTTAAGTATGCAGTCTTAAAGCATTGTTTCAAGCGCATGGAATAAAAGCGCAGATAGCGGCTGCGGTTGGATAATGCTAGCACCAGATGGAGTTATGAGGTAGCCTATTTGTATTAATAATCAATGTTTTTCGAAATTGTGAATTGGGAGAAAGAAACAGATAAATAAAGGCATATCCAATCCAATCCAATCCAATCCAATCCAATCCAATCCAATCCAATCCTCGTAATTACCAGAGACTCTTATCACTGCTCATAAAGTGCACGGAATAGTTTACCCATGTCGGTAAACAGCATCTGTCGGAACAGCACGTGCCGCTTGCATGTTGCGACTACCTTGGCAGAGCTATTTTAAAGCACCTCACCCCACCCCTAACGCTCTCTTCTTCTTCTTTTTTTTCCCCTCCTCATCGTCCCGCTCCCAGCCATAACAGTCTGGTTCTTCCTCGTCGTCGCTGTTCGAGATCAATCAAGATTAGAAAAGGCGATTCATTACAGGAGCCATGTCAAATGACGGAATGAACCAATAAAGACAACGTAACCTCCCCCCTTTGCGCTTTCACCTTGAATTTGACTTTGGAGAAAAAAAATAATCTCTGATGTCTTTTTCGACGGCAGTGCACATGTTTTATCACGTTCTTATCCAGACGAAAAACAAAAACAAACCTTTTCGAACGACACATGCAGCCTGAGTGCGGATGACCTACCGTTAGCACATGTTTATCTTCACGCTGTTTGTCCATTGAGACCCTTGCGAAAAACAACAATCGAGACCCTTAGCTCGAGCCCTTTTGCTTGTCAGAAACCCACTCGGTACAGATACAATGACACTGGTCGCTTCTTGATTTCTCTGCTGGTATCTTGATACAATGAGGAAAAGAGAGAGAGAGAGAGAGAGAGAGACACACACACATAGAGAGTCCTACTCTGTTGTCAGCCCGCTCTTTACTCGCGAGCCAATCACACTGTGGCACCATTAAATATTTTATTCACCCTGGCCAAGAGCTAAAAAAACGCATACACACGGCAACACATGGAGGACATACGCACACGTTCGGGAGGGACGTACAAATGTTTACCCGCTGAGGTATTCAGGTCACAAAACCAACCCCCCCCCCCCTCCTTACGTAGATAAATGGAAACAGGGATACAGCTTGCTATTCTTAAAGGACAACCGACGTCTCCGGACAAGTTGTGTCCATAATTTGTAAAATGGCTTCAAATGACTTCTACTGAGCGTATTTTATTAAGATTCCACCGCATATAGCTATATTTTACGTTTTAAGACTCGCGCTGAATATTCAGGAAGTCTTGTTTTTGAGTTGGTGACGAGTCCGTACGTGACGTCACTAAAGGAACGCCCCTGACCGAAAAAAGACGCATTGTAGCGGTCATTCCATCACGTCAATTTATTTTGCTGTACTTGTTTGGTCTGGGGACCTCGTGTTGCACCCAAAAGCCGCCAGAAGAGAGCGTCCAAGCTCCATATAAGGAATGTATCAGCCTGTGGAAACGGAGGTGGCCACAGGAGGTCGCCATTTTGTGCCTCCTTTTCGTTGAGACATTTCCCCTCAATGTTGACTCATAATGGCACGGAATAAATTCTTTAATTGATTTCAAACATGTATGCTTTCCTCTTCAGAACTATTTGAATCATATTCATAACTGGATGTGTAACAAGAAAGCATATTCTCCGAATCTGAAGCCATTGTTTTGATTCTCCAGCAATGCAAGACATGACGTGACGTCATGGACTTTCTGAAAATGCCCAATTCGCAGCTCAATTTTTAGCAGATTTTGGACATACGACCGAACAGCACAGAGGTTAAGTTACCAACAGTCCTTATGGAAGGTGACTCCCCTTTCTCCACTGTGAGACTAATAAAGGCCAATCCAATCCTTCCATAAGCCATCAACGACCATCAAAAAGGTAAATAAAACTTTATTTTGCAGCGCAGTTTCTTTAATTACAGTCCTCATGTAATGCGCCTCTCTTGCCAAACAGCAATTCCCTTTGACCTTCGACCTCCAACGCCATTCCATCAAGCCATAAATGACCATCACAAATGTAAATAAAGTGACTTTATGATACAATGCAGTGTATTTCTTTCATTACAATACAACAGCACATTTATTTTACGTAGAATAATAGTTGAAGAGTATATTTTATGGAAACCCGAGAACGGATTATTCTCATTTTAATGGTTTCCTATGGGATTTTTTTTTTAGATACACACTTTTCACCTTACACACTCTGTCTGGGAACCAATTAAGTTCGTAAGTTGAGGTCTCACTGTATATTTTATTTATGACGGTGTTTCTGTTCCGTTTTTTTCACATGAAACTACAATTCAACATTTCCTGGAAAAAAATTGGACTGCCTCAAACGGTATTTTAAAAACAAGCACAAGTTTGTCAAACGTCATTTTACAGTCAATTGGAACAATGAGAACTAACTTTTCGTGCGAAAAGATGGATTTTGGACTGGTTAAATATGTCAAACAAAATTGGACGACCACGTACCCGGTTAGCCCATTAAGCTAGCAAATTACTACTATCCCCCCTTCCCCAAACTGAAACAGAAAAAAAGCACATTTCCACGGATAACGTTCATCTAAAAAAAAAATCCCCCATTGGCAATCAAAGTCCAGCCACTTTTTGAACACCATGCCACGTGTCAGAATAAGAAAACCGGCTAACAATAGCAGCTGCTGGAGTTCGAATTTGGTCGCCCGAAGCATCCCTTGTGCTTAGTAGCCAAGCTGCCCCAGCAAACAACCGTATAAGAAAGACAAAGAAACACATAAAACGTGACGTTTTGGAAACAGTTCTCGGTGTAACGCGAGGTACATACTGTTCTCAAAAAGGGGCGCGTTTGTTCCGATGATTCATCCATCGCATTCCCCGCTTGTCTTCGGGACACCGGATAGGTTTTTTTTTACCGGTTGTGTCGCGTAGAGTGAAACCGCAAGCGTGACACTTGAGTGAACGGAAGGAATGGCTGGCCGAAGCGCGCTGGTGGATGACGTAACAAGGCCCCGCCTATGGAGTAATTGACAAGAGTTGTTTGCCAGTAGGATTTTAATATTTATACTATTAGCCAATCAATCCGCATGTCGTCATTAGAAGGTTTTATTTTTGTTCGATGCCGAAAGGCAAAGCGGGCTTTTTGTGTTGTGATACATTCAACGAACATCCTGTAATTATATTATTTAGAAAATATATGTGTAAAAAACCTTTAAACTAGACACATAAATAACTCACAGGAGAAAACTATAACAATAAAACAAGCTAAAATAATTATTTCATAAAACGGTGTACGGTACTATATTTCATACCTGTAAACGGGTCGTATTTTGCCGTATTCAGTTCGATTGTTGCAAATTTTTAGGTGTGTACAGTATACAAGAAAGTTAGTACGGCAAACGCAAAAATTGCTAAATATAATTTTGAGATATTTTCTATTGCGTTTTCGTCATTAAATATTAGCAGTAATGTTAACTATAACAAATATCGCGACTCGTAAAAAAGCGAAGACGACCACCAAGATAACAAGTCCGTGCGAAAGGTCTCGAGAAGAAACAAAAGTTCCGAGAAGATTAGTTCTGGTCAAGTGGATTTTTTTAAATTCTCAAATCAGTTAAATTAAATATTTTACCGTGTTTTTTTTCGCCGTAATATTATTGATATGTTTTTATAAACATTCTACACACATTCAATTTTTTTTTTGTTGTGGACAAATCCAATTTGCTCAACAACAAAGAACATACAGGTACTTGATTATGGCTAGAAATATGTTGTAACTTGTAAAAAGTATTAATGTTTTCACGTGCAATGTTGTTAATAAAACTGCGCAATGAAATATTAAACACGTGTATGTTTTTTTTCTCAGTAAGTAAGGGAAAATTGAGCGGTTAGTAAGGTCACGGTGTCTCGCAGGTTCACAGGTAAATATTATTTACAGAAAAAGTAACAGAATATGTTGTCCGAGAAAAGTGTGGATATATTGAGTATACTAATATCAATAGCCTTTTCAAAATTTAGGTCCAACCGATTAAGGATAGAGAATCAGTTTCAAATCAGAACTCTATGAAGTCGTAATGAGTTGAATTTTTTTAAATGTCTTGACGAAGTACTACCAGTAGAGGGCAGTGTTGCATCAACAATGCACTTCCTGCTTTTCAAAGCGCTTGTTTTTAATCTATTATTCAAACTACTCTTCGGTTTTGATAATTGCTTGCTAAATAATTACTGCCGTGGCTGTTTTCATCACCTTCCTGACTTTTAATGCCACAAAAAAAAACTATTTTAAGTGCCCAATTCGATCTTTATGCCAATCATATAGTATTGATATGAATTTGCCTCAAGGAAGACAATCCCCCATTTATTGTTACAGTTCTCTTGAGTAGCATGAACTATTCTAAAATAAAACGTGACAGCTCAAACTCTCACCTCTTAATTGTACCCTGATTCGTAAGGATATTGAGAGCCTATTAGCACACGAGGAAGTAGTGTGCTATGTACCAGCCAAGACACATGCATCTAAATAATGCATCTGGGAGATGAGTCAGAAATTACACAAGCGCAAGAAGCTGTTGGCATCCACCTGTGAAGTGAATTTGGGAGGAAAACCAACATTCACTGTAAGGTGTTGCAATGATTGGAGAAAAAAAAGTTTTCATAGGAAGACTTTGACATACACTGAAGGCCCTGCTTGAAGAAAACAGTTAACCTATTTACTACCAGACGGTGTGCAAAAATGTGTGCACTCCAGTGCCAGGGTTTTTGTCAAAAAACTAAAAAATATATTTAAACAATTATATCCATTTACATGTTTTCTACATATTATTTATTTACAGTTTATTAGCATATGCTAACATCAAGCTATTGATCTACCGTACTGCATCGCACAAAGTGAATGTCACTTATGCCAAGTAACAATTTAAAACGCTTTATTTTCATGCCCAGATAAGCTTAAAAGAAAGAAAAAGGGCATTTTGCGCTGTTGTGGGTGTGACCACTTGATTTTCTCACCCACAGAAAAACATATCCTATGATTCGTCTGTGTAAGCTCTCAGTCGTACAGGAGTGGTCCATCGATGAGAAGGTTTCTTCAGCCGTCATCTGTAAAAAGTGAAGGTGCGTTTCGCCTCCTATCCAAGAGTTAGTTCGCTGACGAAGCCTCTTGGATTCCGAAACCTTCACTTTTGTACAGATGACGGCTGAAGAAACCTTCTCATCGATATCCTATGATTGCAAAGTGACCTTGAGAGTTTTGAAAGGTGCTTATAAGTGAAGTATTATTATTATTATTATTATTATTATTATTATTATTACTTTGCCGCCAATTAACTCCTTCATGTACAAATATGTGTCCACTCCAGTGCCAGGGTTTTTGTCATTGTCACTCGAATTCCAGAACCCACATAAATTTGAGTTTTACATAAATAACGCGATGGTGAATCGTTGTGTGTTGCACCAAGACTATTTGATACTAGTTGACACAAATTCCCCGCAGACAAATAAGCCCATTTCCAACGGAGCTTGGGCGCCATCTTGTGCATTTTCTGGGACGCTACATTAGGGTCCAGATGCCTCAAAATGATCCTGAAGGACTTCTTTAATCGATTGCAAACATGTATGCTTTCCTCTTCAGAACTATTTGAATCATATTCATAACTGGATGAGTAACAAGAAAGCATCTTCTCCGAATCGGAAGCCATTGTTTTGAATCTAGAGCAAAGCAAGATGTCCTGGCGTGATGTCACGAACAAGGGGGCGGGACCTTCTGAAACTCGGCATCTCCAAGGTCATTTTGAAGTATTTTTGGCACACTTTAATTCATATTTATTGGTGTTTTGCATTTGACTAAAAATATCAGCCTGCGTGTTTTGGGTATTTTAGATGCTATAAAACGTTTTTCTGATGTCAGTTAGGAAACCAAAAAAATGGTGTCGGTTGTCCTTTAAGTCACCACATGATTGACATGTTTACCACCATGAACCTCATCGCATCCCAAAGTGCCATTGCATTGATTTTAATTGGTAACTTTTCCACATGGCTGCCTCTTTATGTCCAATTGCCAAACATCATTCACATGGGATCTTACGGAAAGCCTTCAATCCAGTTTGACTCCTTGGAGACCCTCGAAGAGCGGTTGTGGGGTAAAAACAGGCAATGACTAGCATGGTGTATCCAAACCAATACGGATTTGAGTAGTTAGCAGGGAGGAGGAGTCAATCCGTGGGTAGGTGGGGGGGAATAAGGTTGTTCAAATGTGTCCCACCAGCCTCCAGAGGGAAGGCAGAGGTTTGAAATCAATGTGTCGTTAAGTGCAGCTCATCCGCGGGGATACTCTCCCTAATATTAACCATGCAACAGTGACTCAAGACCCACCCCCGGAGCGGTTACACAAGTACAGTGATACCTTGGCTTACGAACTTAATTGGTTCCCAGACAGAATGTGTAAGGTGAAAAGTGTGTAGACCAAAAATTTATTTCCCATAGGAAACCATTAAAATGAGAATAATCCGTTCCCAGGTCCTCATAAAACATAATATTCTACTTTCTAAGCCTTAAAACAACACAAAATATACCTTATTTTATGTATAATAAATGTTCTATTGTATTATATTTAAAGAAATAAACTGTACTGTATAATAAAGTCTTTTTATTTACCTTTGTGATGGTTGTTGATGGCTTGATGAAATGGAGTGGCCGGTTTCATCAGCCTTAAACACTTGATGAGGAACGTAACCTTCTTCTTTTACCATCTTGAGGAATGATCCCTTGTAGGTGCTTTCTCTGCCATAATTTCACCTTGTTCCTCATCAACTGTTAGGCTGGGTTGATAGCTTTTTGCAACAGGTGTACATATGGCTTATGTGGGTTATTTATGAAGCCTGATTGATGGGAATTTTAACCTTGCAGTCTCCACCTTTGAACTATCAAAGTTGAAACGAGTCCAAATTTCACTGTTTCCTATCCATTTTGTCACACTCTCTCTGTCATCTGCCTGTCTCTTTAAAGTTTAAACCACCTCCCTTCACTGCTGCGTTCTTGACCAATCACGTGGCTTTAACCGACGACTGGGGGCGGGAATAGAGGACAAAAAAAATGTCAGCAGCCATTTTCTTTTAGGAGAACGGGCTCGTTCGCAAACGACACATTACTCAATTGTGGCAGCTCCGTGTGTATCCTGAAAAATAGTTCGTATGCCAAGGTAAAATTTTCATAAATGTAACATTCGTAAACCGAAAAGTTCGTCAACCAAGGTATCACTGTATCTGACACAAGCGTCCCCCTGCCCCCATCTTTTGCAACCGTGCTTCCTGTCACCTTTTGTGCTCTCTGCCAACACTCAACGCCTTCCTTCCACCAAACATTTGTGGCCTCTACTAACTTGAGACTCATCTCACACCACGATCTCACTCCAACAAACCTGTGAGCATTAATACCCGCGCGGTCGCCACGGTCGGGACTCTGTCGAACATCCAGCCAATGATGAAGAAGCGGTTTCGGCGGAGATAAGTGAGACTCGGGGCTAACGTGTCACGTCGCCTGCAAAAAAAAAAAAAAAAAAAAACACAAAAAAAAATGTCAAAATGGCGTCGCGAGAGTGGCTGCCTTTACAGCAGCTCCTGTATTTTGTTTTTCTACTTCTTCCTTTCCTCTTCCTTTCATAAATTTGCTGCTGTGAAATGTAAATTTCTCCACTGCGAGACTAATAAAGTCCAATCGCCCAATCATCCAGACGTACACATTCCACCATGACGTCTCTGATCCACCGGTGAAAAGGATGCTTTGATCTTCTCCTCTTTAATCTAGAACTGCTTCATACAACAAAGAGGGTGCAGAAAGTGCTTAAGATTGAATGACTGTGTGTCTTTTGTGTTGTCATATTATTTGTTATTTAGTTCTTTTGACTTCAAGATGACGCCGCGAGAGTGGCTGCCTTTACAGCAGCTCCTGTATTTTGTTTTTATACTTCTTCCTTTCCTTTCCTCTTCCTTTCATAACTTTGCTGCTGTGAAATGTAAATTCCTCCACTGAGAGACTAATAAAGGCCAATCCAATCCAATCAAATTGCCGTTTACACTAACACACCAAAAAGAGCGATCGTGAAGATAATCACATTCATTTTTTTTCTCTTGGTTGCTGAAAAAAAGTCGGAAAAATGTCGAACCAAACACAAGCGCGCCCATGGCTGTTTTTAGAATGTGAGAGCAGTAACACTGTGTGACTGAAAGTGAAGGAAAGTAAAAAAAGCCTCAGGATATTATCGGTCTTGAGATGTCAAAAGCCCTTTTTTTCGGCTGTCCAAAATTCGTATTTGCCTCATACACGAACTTTCAACATGGTCACTCATAAAGTATCCGCAACAACACACATAACGATAACAAAAAAAAAACATAATTAAACACCGCTTTACTTTTTTTCACTTTTCCTCACAAACTCACCACTTATCGACATAACACAGATCACCATCGAGCCATGAATGCAAAGATGGTCAGTTTTTCGGGTGTTATTTTGAACGTGTGTATCTCCGATTACTCAACATGATCAGAAATTGCAGGCCGCATGCTAGGCAAGGTGTCTATTGATTCCATTTTATTGATCACTCACCTACTTGCATGAATGGTTGAGAGATGTACATCTATTGACCGCTTGTGCATTGTGCTTGGGTTGATGTAGAATTCAACTGATCATCGTTTTTTGGGAGATTTTTTTTTCGCTCAAAAATGTCTGCTTCAATCTGATCAGATTTTGCATTTGGCACATTTTGCATTTGTCACATTTCAAACGTCTCGGTTCTCAGCCAATTCGGTTTTAGACTTTTAAGTCTTGGTTTACAACCAAATACGGGTTCTCGACCAAACTGAGTGCACTTGAATGCTGCACTCCGCTTCCTTATACGTCACTTCCTCGTGTCGCGTCTTATTGCGATCGACTCATTAGTATTGTTGAATAAAGTTTTCTTTGTATTTATTCTATTATTATTATTTTACTAAGAAGCTGATGTGTTTCGCTGTAATGCTGTAAAATAGTTAAAAAGTGCCTTTAAAATTGTGTTTTCTAGACTAGGAACAGATTAAAAATGTTTACATTGATTAAAATGTCAGAATCGGAATCAGAAAACTTTATTCGTCCCACAATAGGGAAATTTGCCGTTTTGGTTTTCCTGAAAAAATTAACGTGGCAGTTAAAAAGGAGTTATTGTGCTCTGATTATTATTTTAACTCAAAAAAACATAGTATTTTCTGGTATCTATGTTCCCTGTAATTAGCTGGTGACAGGTCCAAGGGTGTATAAAATTGATTTACTTGGAAAAAAACCACAACAAATTGCTGACATAAGTGCAAACATTTTTATTCTTCAGGCTGCCATCCGCCAAGAGACTTTTTTTAACAGCTTTCCGGAAAGGCCATGGTAATCTTACCTTGTTAGGAGGTGTTAATTGGAGTAAGACTCATCCTTTTGTCAAGGAGTCTGACGACTGAATTAATTAAAAATTCGCTATGCAAATCAATTCAAATTAGGTGATGTTGAAAGCGGGTGAGGGTGGAGGCAATTGGAAAGTAAGATAAATAAGACGTTAGCCAAATATGATGACTTTTTTAATGAAATAAATGCAAAGATGTGCCTTTTTTTTGATCAAATAGGTCACGGGTTGGTTGTTAGCGTATTCGCTTATGTATGGAATAATGATTTGGACAGTTATGACTGACATTTTAGTTTATTTTTATTCAATTGTCTTCGATTTTCACACCATGAAAACACAGCAAAACCGACAGCCTGACAGTAATAAGATGTTTGCAGCTTATTTACAGGATTCATTTTGAGGTTTTTACAAGTCATCCATAATGACCTACAAGACTGGTATGTCTCATGTGTTGGGGGGGGGGGGGGGGGGGGGGTTAACTAGTTAGTTTTACCATGTGACAGGAATAAAAAAAAGACAGAGCTCGGTTGCAAATACGTAGTGAAAAGCAGTGAGTAGTTGCAAAAAATAGAAATGCTAGTTAGTTTTACCATGTGACAGGAATAAAAAAAAGACAGAGCTCGGTTGCAAATACGTAGTGAAAAGCAGTGAGTAGTTGCAAAAAATAGAAATGCTCATTAGAAAAAATGTCATAAATTTCCTTAATAAGCACTTTTCAAAACTCTCAAGGACACTTTACAGTCAAACAATAGATACCAAAAGTTAGTGACATGATCAATCATTGGTAGGTATATAAATCAATATGTATTGTATTGTATTGTATTGTATTGTATTGTATTGTAGGAATGAAGTAAAATAACTGCTTTATTTGTTGTGAACCCTGGCGTGTGCATGTGGCTGCCGCTGCTCACTCACTGAAAAAAAACATCCTGTGACTGTAAAGTGTCCTTGAGTTCATGAAATATATTATTATTGTTATCAATATTATTATCATCATCATCATTATTATCATCATTATTATTATTATTATTATTATTATTATTATTATTAATTATGTGATTAATTATGTGACTGGAGTTCTGTGTGTGATGTCATATAGGGAAAGAGATTCACGGTAAGATCAGAGCATTGTCATCAAATAGTGAGTATAGTTTTGCTTTGCTTGAATGCTGCTGTATCGATGACCATTTTGTATTTGGGAGCCTTTTACTGAGCGAGTTGCTTGTTCTGTAACCACAAAGGGACATAAGTCTTCCTGTGCCGGTCCCAAGCCTGGATAAATACAGAGGGTTGTGTCAGAGCTTGGCCAAAACAAACATGCGGATCAAACCTCTGAAGATGGAGGACACTGATTCGCTGTGGCGACCCTTCGAAGGTAAAAGCGGAAAGGAAAAGAAGAACACACGGAAAGACATTTGAAAGATGCTTTCGGGCGGAAAAAAGCAGCTTTATTTAGCCATTTAATAACACCTCCATGAAGACAATTTGTACAAGGTACATCACATTCTAAAGTGCACAAATACTGTACAATGAAAATGATTTAAATACACAAAGGAGGGAAATCCTTTAAAGGACAACCGACGTCTCCGGACAAGTTGTTTCCATAATTTGTAAAATGGCTTCAAATGACTTCCACTGAGCGTATTTTGCAAAGATTCCACCGCATATAGCTATATTTTACGTTTTAAGACTCGTGCTGAATATTCCGGAAGTCTTGTTTTTGAGTTGGTGATGAGTCCGTACGTGACGTCACTGAAGGAACGCCCCTGACCGAAAAAAAAAGGAAACATTGTAGCAGTCCTTCCATCACGTCAATGCTTGTTTGGTCTGAAAACCTCATGTTGGGCCAGAAGAGGGCGTCCAAGCTCCATATAAGGAATTTATCAGCCTGTGGAATCGCAATACACTGTCATGTCTACAAGAGGTCGCCATTTTGTGCCTCTTTTTGGGTGAGAATGTTGCCTCAAAATGGCACGGAATAAATTCTTTAATCGATTGCAAACTAGTATGCTTTCCTCTTCAGAAGTATTTGAATCATATTCATAAGTGGATGTGTAACGAGAAAGCATATTCTCCGAATCTGAAGCCATTGTTTTGATTCTTGAAAAAGGCAAGACGTCTTGGTGTGACATCACGAACTGGGGGCGGGACTTTCTGAAAATGCCCAATTCGCGGCTCAATTTTTTTTTTGCAGATTTTGGACAATTGAACTCATTTTTATTGGTGTTTTGCATTTGAATAAAAATATCAGACTGCGTGTTTTGGGTATTTTAGATGCTATAAAACGTTTTTTTTCTGATGTCAGTTAAGAACAAAAAAGTGACGTCGGTTGTCCTTTAAAGGAAAAACGGTGTAGAGGATATATTTGTTCAAAACCAATCATCACTATGACCCGGGGAAAATAACCTTGTGCAGCTTGCTTGGGGAAGGGGGGGGGGGGGGAAGAAACACTAAGCTTTGGCACCTTTAGAGAAAAAGAGAAAAACAAAGACATTAAGAAGGAACGGAGAGCATATTTACTTTTGAATACATGACAGTCTTTAGGGGCTTGTGTAGAATGCATAATAACCCGTGCCTTTCGGGTTGTCCTTATTGTAATCCTCAGCGGTCAAGTCTTCGCACTTGATAGTGGGCGAATTCTCCGTGCTGGAAGCCCCCGGGGACATCCTACGCCTCTTACACACCATGGAGTACACGCCGGCGTCACTAGAATCCAGCGATTTCAGCGAATGAGACGTCTCCATCCAACCGGTCGCCGACGACGGCGTTGTCGTTTCCTCGCTCAGCTTGTCTTTATTGGACCCGAGCTGGTCCTCGGTGAAGGTTGGCGGACTCGGGCGAGGGGACCAAGGTAGGCCTGTGGTCATCTTACGTTGGTAAGAGCTTCTGGTACCCCAACCCGCCGCCATGGAGGCGAAAGCCGAATCTGGATAGTAGCTAAGGGCGTGGGACGTCTGTAGGGAAAGAGGTTTGATGCCGTAGGACAGAAGACTACTGGTGGAGTAGTCGTTGTCGTAGGACAAATCCAGCTTGTTGGAACCCGGTTGTTGGACCGGGGGGACGAACCAGCGTTGGGCCGAGGCGGCGGCGGCGGCGGCGGCGTCCTCGCTTTGCGGGGAAAGGAGGCTGTTGGTTTGGGGAACGGCTCGTTCGCTGCTGTAGAAGCGGTTCTGGGGTAAGTTATTGACAAACTGGTCCTGAAAGAAAGGTTGCATGGCATAGCGAGCCCCCGGTACGATTTGGGTTGATCGGGGGGAGTCTGTAGGGGATGGAGTTAGCCTGTCGCTCTCTGGGGCTGTGTACATTCTGGGTAGATGAAGAAAAAGGTTGAGAATTAGATGAAGAACCTGCATTCAGATCAACGTGCCGCCATATAATGTACAGTGATACCTTGGCTTACGAACTTAATTGGTTCCCAGACAGTGTATGGTGAAAAGTGTGTATCCAAAAATTAATTTCCCATAGGAAACCATTAAAATGAGAATAATCCGTTCCCAGGTCCCCATAAAACACAATTTTCTACTTTCTAATGTTCTAATTTGTAATTTTCAAAGCCTTAAAACTACACAAAATATACCTTATTTTATGTATAATAAATGTGCTATGGTATTATAATTAAAGAAATAAACTGTACTGTATGATTAAGTGGTTTTATTGACCTTTGTGATGGCCGTTGATGGCTTGATGGAATGGAGTAGCCGGTTTTCATCAGCATTAAACACTTGATGAGGAACGTAACCTTCTTCTTTCACCATCTTGAGGAATGATCCCTTGTAGGTGATAATTTTATCTAGTTCCTCATCAATTGTGTTCTGTTTAGCTGGGTTGAGAGCTTTTTGCATCAACTGTATAGATGGCTTGTACTATACAATAAAGTGGTTTTATTTACCTCTGTGATGGTCGTTGATGGCTTGATGGAATGGAGTGGCGGTTTCCTCAGCATTAAACACTAGATGAGGAACGTAAGCTTCTTGAGGAATGATCCCTTGTAGGTGATAATTGTATCTAGTTCCTCATCAATTGTGTTCTGTTTAGTTGTATTAAGTTCATCCTGTCTACTTGATATCTAATTTGTTCAGGTATACTTCCGCCTTCGTCAGAGTGGTGTGGACACTCTGACGAAGGCGGAAGTATACGCTGAAACATGTCAGGTAATTGAACATCTAAAAAACACTGTAAGAAAAGAATCTGTTTTAAATTTTAAAAAAGTCTGTTCTGTTTAGCTGGGTTGATAGCTTTTTGCATCAAGTGTACAGATAGCTTGTGCGGCTTGTTTGTGGAGCCTGATTGATGGGATATTTTAACCTTGCAGTCTACACTCTGCCTTTGAACTATCAAAATTGAAACACTCTCACTGTCGTCTGCCTGTCTCTTTAATGTTTAAACCGCCTCCCCTCACTGCTGCATTCTTGACCAATCACGTGGCTTTAACCGAAGACTGGGGCCAAGGTATAGAAGACAAAAATAGTCGGCTGCCATTTTGTTGTAAGAAGAACGGGCTCGTTCGCGAACGACACATCACTCATTGAGGCAGCTCCGTGTACGAAAAAAAGTTTGTATGCCAAGGTAAGATTTTCATCAATTTAACGTTCGTAAACCGAAAAGTTCGTAAACCGAGGTATCACTGTAGTATGAAACACCTACGAGTCATAATTGTCCCGAAAGCCTTTTGCAAATGGATTGTGGTCAATTTTCAGCTGTGTGATCTAAAGGGAACAAAATAAAATAGATCAAAAAAGCACATTAAAAAAACAAAACCTATTTATTCTTGCTACAAACATAATTTCAATTCTTACATCCGTGTTCTGGTAAGCGGTGACGGCTATAAACTGGTTCTCCGGGAAGGTGAAGGTTTGATTTCGGGCCTCGTTGCTCATATCTTCCACACCGTCTTCTGTCACCTCAACAATGTGCAGCCGAGGTTGGTATTTGTGAAGAGATTGCAAGACTATCATCTGCAAAACAAAAATGCAACGACAGCTTTGTTTCAACACAATCAAATTGCATTTTTAAGTAGAAAATGGATGCTTGATCTGGTGAAAAAAAAGCTAATACAAGAAAAGTCAAGCTTGTTTAATGTTGATACTATATTTTTAAATAGTCAAAAATAATACATGTCACTTATTTTGTGATAGTTGTCCATGATAAGCGCTTTGTTACCGTTTTAGCTGTTGTTAAAGAGCTATATAAATCAATATGTATTATGCTCAATTCAGAAAATGTCAAAAAATAAAATAAAAAATAAAGGAAACAAGTTACCTGTGTGTTATTATTGTTGGCTCCTTTATTGTTTGTCAGCTTCAACTTGCCAAAGGAAATTTCTTGCCTCATCCAGTGAGCGCCAGTGTTTGGAGATTCGGGATGAACATACATTTTGTTACCTGTACAAATTTAGAAAAATTATGACCTGTATAGCATTTATAGAAAAAAAAACCCACACATTTTAAATACTGAGATGAAACTCTTGATAATAAGCAACATCTTCCAAATGATCTGAAGGTTATTTAAAACGTAAGGGTGACATTCCAGAGTAAATTGAATTTTATTTCAGAGCACCTGTTTTTCACTCAAACCACTTTTCTCATTTATGAAGATTTGATTAAAGGCAATCAATGTAAATAATCATAATAATACATTTCATTTAAGCGCCCTTAAGAGTTTTGAAAAGTGCTTATAAATGAAATCTACCATTCTTCTTCTTATTATTAGTAGTAGTAAGGGAAAAAAAGGAAAAACGCTAGTAGCATTTAATATCTTTTTTATATAAAAGGTATTAATGCGATTAATGACGTCTCAAAATATCAACGGCGTTTCATTCAAATTCCCGTTTGACTGTTTAGCATATTCGTAACATATTAATTTATAATGCGACATGGACGAAAAATGCATTTTGTTCGGGTTTCGTGATGTTAACATAATCAAAAACACATTTACGGTTTTATTTTTATTTTGCCTTATTTAATTGTGAATACAATTCGAACGAAAGTTGGCGTTTTAATTTCGGAACGAACCTTGCATATTATTGTCCGCTTTTCCGCAAGTGACCCATTTTCCTCCTTGAAAACGCCAGTGGTTCGGGTCGGCGAGAACAACTTCCACGAAAACGTTGTAGTGGGCCGTGAGGTTCAATCCGGTGATGTTGAAGCTCAGGAAAGGGAACATTCGTCTGAGGTGGGGAAAGAGAAAAATGTTGTTAGATTTAAAAAATAATAATAATGACGTTATTTTTAATCAGGCGGACTTTGGTTGCCCCATTAACGAATACACATAGCACAACAATATGTCAAGGGGGTACGTGGTAATTCATAAATGTAATTACTAAAATTAATTTTAGTCCATTTATTTATTGATAAAAATAAATCGTCGTTATGCTTACCTGCCCTGCTTGGTGATGATCATTTCCGTCTGGTGCCGGTGGAACTTGAGCCAGAGAGGCCGGTTGCAAAGGTACACCTGCGCCCTCGGACCGGCGCCGGGCAAAGACATGGAGCTGATCCCCGTCCCGGGGTAAGATGGATACAAACAGCCGGGACCCTGACTGAACTGGTACCCCCCGCTGCCGAACTGACTCCGAGCGGTACATACGGACGGGGAGGAGAAGCCGGCGGGGGGCAGAACTGATCCGTAGTGGAGTGATGCCGGGTACCTGGACCCGGTGGTCCCCGTGTATACTGACCCTGTTTGTCCGGTATATGGAAAGAGCGAACACGGACTTGCCATGTCGGAACTCGCCTGAGAAGACGAGATGAAATAGCGATCAGAACCGAGTTCGTCTAAGTTGTACCGCCGAGCGGCCAGTTCGTCCTCACCGACCACCGGGGAGCCTTTCCTCCCATCGGGACCGGTTTTAGAGAACGTATCCCCTTCTGGGTCACCCATCATCCCGTTCCCCTGCACGTTCGCCAGGTATTTCTTCGGAGTACTGTTAGATTCCGGTTCCGCCCGGTCCACTTCTTGATAATCTAGCTGCGATGGCGGCCTCGGGCTGTTATTTGCACTATCCGTTGAGGAGAGGTTGTAAAAAGTCTTGGGGAGGGCACTGGGGAGGATGTTCTCGAGCTGCATGTTTTTGAAGATGATTCAAGAGTCCGATGAGGTCAGTCGGAGCTAAAAGAAGTAGAAAAAAAACCAGCGGCGCCCTGTTTGGTTCTGGAGACTTGCACCCTCCTTCCAGAATTGGTTGATGGAAGGGGGCGGGGGTGCGGTTATCAGAACTTCTTTCCTTCTCTCCGCCGGCTTTGCAGATCAGATGATGGCATAGACATGACTTTCGGGGGGCTCTTATAAGATGTGGTCCTCCCCAGCAGATAAGTGTTTGGAAGTGTGAGGGGGAGGAGCTTATAGGGAGCGTGCTGGGGCTGCTAGGCCTCTCTTTATAATAGCCAATGGCGAAGCCTGTGCTCTAATTTAATTAGAAATGCTCTCTCTCTCTCCATCTCGCCTTTTAAAATAAATAAATGTCACCACACTTGTCATGGGTATCGGTATTTTTTGTCGTCAAAAATATCCGGCAAAATAACAAAAAAAAAAGGGGGGGGGGAACAAGCCCCATTGCTTTTATTTTACATCCGGGTACCCCAGCTTTCAGTCGAAAGTGCAAATCGAAATTAAAGTTTTAGATTTAGTGAAAAATCAGTTTAAAAAAATAAATCCGGACTGTGTATGTAATGGAATCAAAAACAAAATAGTAAGCACTCATCAATAAATATTAATAAAACATAGCAGATGACATTCATTATCTTCTTTTTTTTCTTTTCCTTTCGGCTTTTCCCTTCAGGGGTCGCCACAGCGAATCAGAGTCCTCCATCTTCAGAACATATTATGATAAGACTATAATGCCGATTTTTTTCCTGGCATCTAACGTTCGAATTATGATTTTTATTTAGGTAATTTCTGTTTAAAGATAAAACGTTTCACCTATCATAAACGACCCCCCGCCCTCCCTTTCGATCAACAATTAAGAGTAGGTACGACTAAAATAAACGTGAAGAATACCGTAAAAACATGTTTGAAAAACGTTGCTGTTAAGTTGAACACAATTGCGTTTTATATTAAACAAATACATCGAAAAAAATGCGACCAATTTACCCGGGACTAACAGGTCATAAAATGAAGAGGAAAAAATAGAGGGAAATAATATGGAAAAGGACATAAATACAATAGCGACAACGCAATTGTCATTTAATAACAATATGAGCATAATGTGAAAAAAAAAAACATTTTTCACACACACACACACACACACACACACACACACACACACACACACACACACACACACACACACACACACACACACACACACACACACACACACACACACACACACACACACACACACACACACACACAAAACACAACACAACACAACACAAAAGATAGTTACTAGATATCTCAAATGATTGCATACCTGTTATGCAGCATGTAGATTCGACAGTGACCTCTAGTGTTTATTTCGGCAGTACCGGTTGACATATTTGACAGCAAGAGAGCACGAATTCCCTCTACTGCTTTCACACTTGCATCACCGCATCATTCTCAACCAAAGTGTACTCGTGACAATATGTGTAAGTGTATCTTGACGTGTGTTGGGAACAAACCGAAGTAGCTGATGGAGATGAATTACGGGGATACGGATCTGTGAAAAACAAGGGAAGATCTCGACGGGAGGCTGATTGGCTCGTACCATGAACAGGGAGGATGAAGCTGGTTGGTGGGCCATCAGGGAACTGGAAGCTAATTGCACAGCACCCATAGCGTCTGTCAGTCAAAAGAAGGAATCCATCCTCAAACTGTGAGGGAATAACCTTTTTTTAAATAGCACTGAGGAACCTGAAACACACAAGAAAAAAAGAACTACAGTGATACCTTGGCTTCCGAACTTAATTGGTTCCCAGACCGTGTGTAAGGCGAAAAGTGTGTATCCCAAAAAATATTTTCCCATGGGAAACCATTAAAATGACAATAATCCATTCCCAGGTCCCCATAAAACATACTTTTCTAAGCTTTAAAACTACACAAAATATACCTTATTTTATGTATAATAAATGTGCTATAGTATTATAATTAAAGAAATAAACTGAACTGTACAATAAAGTCATTTTATTTACCTTTGTGATGGTCATTGATGGCTTGATGGAATTGGTGTGGTCGGTTTCATCAGCATTAAACACCATCTTGAGGAATGATCCCTTGTAGGTGCTTTCTCTGTGATAATTGTATCTAGTTCCTCATCAATTGTGTTCTGTTTAGCTGGGTTGATAGCTTTTTGAATCAAGTGTACAGATGGCTAGTGCGGGTTGTTTTAACCTTGCAGTCTACACTCTGCCTTTGAACTATCAAAGTTGAAACTCTTTCACTGTCATCTGCCTGTCTCTAATGTTTAAACCACCTCCCCTCACTGCTGCATTCTTGACCAATCACGTGGCTTTAACCGAAGACTTGGGGCAAGGAATAGAGGACAAAAACAGTCGGCTGCCATTTTGTTGTTAGAAGAAGAATGGGCTCGTTCGCGAACGACACGTCACTCATTGAGGCAGCTCCGTGTAGGAAAAAAAGTTCGTGTGCCAAGGTAAAGTTTGTATCCCAAGGTAAAATTTTCATCAATTTAACGTTCGTAAACCGAAAAGTTCGTAAGCCAAGGGGTTCGTAAACCGAGGTATCAATGTACCTGCAATCCGATTACCTTCAAATGGATTGAGCATAAAAAAGAGAGCACTGTCTCATATGTTAGCTTAAATCTGAAAACAGAATGTCAGAGATGACATTTTAAGACAAACATTTTATTCACGCTTTAAAAAAATAATAATGCAGGTATTCATTCACAGGTACGTCTTTTTGTATTAAAAAAAAAATCCCCTCATGTGGTTGAGGAAAGAAAGGTCTAAAAATGGATGACCGTTGAGTGATGTCAAATGAACATCTGGCTTTCATCACCTTCTTTTGCGATGTGTCCAATAAAGTTTGCTACTGTACCGACGGACAACTTAACATCGGATTAAAAGGTGCTCCAAAAGATATTCACCAAAAAACAACAGTGTTTGTTGTCATTTTTATTGTTTTATTTATTTTTTTACTACCGTCATCTGCAGTATTTTCCAAACTGCCCCCTTTAAAGACCATGTTCCCGCTTTGAAAAAAACAAAATAAACGTGATTTACAGGCCGCCTATAAATAAACTAATTCCAAATGAGGTAGATGTTTCGGTCCTCCTCATAAAGGAGCACCCACTTGTGACCTGTCAGCATGTTTCTTGACCACCTATAAAAGCCCAAGTGGATCTGAGATGACCCTCCCTGGCCTTGGGCCAGGGCCCGCGCGACAGGGGAAGGGAAGTCCTACCATATTGTTGTCAGAGTAGATCATCAACAGAGCACATGAAAGGAATACATTCCAGGGTTTATGAGCTAAGGTGGCTGCTGAAGCCTTTGCTCGGGACAGAATTCATGTACCCCATTGCAAGGATTAATAACGCAAGTCTCATTACAGATCCGCGCCACCGAGACCCCTGGAGGGAGGGTTTGCTAAGAGGGGGGGAAAAAAAAAATCAAGAGCAAGCCGGATCCGTTTGCAAATCATCACTCCCGGAGAACACTTTTATTGGAAGGAACTTATCTTGCAAGTATATCAAAGATGTTCGCTTCGGTGTCCATATTTCCCCGATATGACATTTCTGAACAACCCACCCACCTCGGTGTCTTCAATTAAAATATTGTCTGTAATCGTGACTCCACGACTGCGGGGTGCCGCGTTCTGGTTTTTACATCTAAATCTGGGTTGATGTCGCAGTACTTACCGTAACCTGAGGACCACTAGAACCTCTCTTGCTGGTTGATGTGCTTTTTTCCTCCCAAAATTCCACTTTCTGTTCCAGCAGCAACGTTCACGTTTGAACTAACCTATAACGAGACATAAAACAGAGATATAAACAGAACTGTGGATAGTCTGAACAGCGCCAGCCTAATATATATATATATATATATATATATATATATATATATATATATAATATACATAGACAAACATATGTATGTGTGTGTGTATGTATATTTTATATATGTGTGCATAGGTATATTTTATAAATACACATATATACATACTTATCCTTATATATACTGTACACATATATATACATACTGTACACACACATATATATACATATATATATATATATATATATATATATATATATATATATATATATACACACACACACATACACCTACATACACACACATAGATATACACACATACATATATACTGTATATATACACACACACACACATAAATATGTGTGTGTCTATGTATATTTTATATATATACACATTTATATACATACTCATCTTTATATATACTGTACATAAATATATACATACATACACATACATATACATAGACATACATATACATACACACACACACACACACACACACACACACACACACACACACACACACACACACGACGCACGCGCACACACACACACACACACACACACACACACACATATATATACACACTTTTTATGCAATATTGCACAAAATATGCTATCCTCTGAGGTTTTGAGGCAATATACAATTTTCTTTGTCATGTAAACCAGACGGCCACACGGGACATTTACCCTTGACTGGCCTAAATGTATATTATGGAATCTATGCTCAAAAGAGAAGAAAGCTACATACAATATATTCACATTTGATGTCTTTCGTTGGCTATTTCAGATTACAAATTCAACAGAGCCAAGTAATCTTCCCCATCTGCAACCAGGCCGCGAGTGAGACCCGCGGGATTGCTCTTTCTATACATATGCGACATGTTTGAATCCCTGGAAAAAATATATTGAAATACGGCGGGTTTCATCAAACCAGTAGATTGGATACTCACGTCACATCGATATATATAGACATACGGAAAGTTTCTCTGTCAGCGTGTTGCTGCAAGTTTCAGGGGGCAGTGATAATCCACTCAAAAAAAAAAAGGGGGGGGGCAGCATTCATGGAAATTGGATTGAAGCTGCACTCGCTGTATTTGAATCCCCAATGCATGCTAACATGATTTTTGGATTATGGCATTAGAAAGTATCATGAGGAGAAGCAGTATGAAGAGAATACGTATGGAGTATTCTATCGGTTCCCATACTAACATGATCCTTATCATCACCTAGCAATACTTCATTGGAAGTGAATGTGACATCATAGTAGCGCTCTACCTCAGTCTCAGAGATATATGTGTTTGGTATTGAAGTTTTAAAACAAAAGAGGACGAACAAAGCAATTAACTGTCATGACACGGCCTTGTTTGCTAGGTTTTACCAGAGAAGCTACACCAGCTTGCTACCTTGAAAAACTGACATGCTGACAACTGGTTAGCAGATTCTTCAACCCTTCTAACGCCTCTTGTCTCCAAGTGCCTGATTATTCAACACGTTCTTGACTCTTAGCTTGTCACCGTTTCGGTGATACCTCGGTTTACGAACCCCTTGATTTCCGAACTTTCGGTTTACAACGTTACATTTATGAAAATTTTACCCTGGCATACAAACTTTTTTTGTACACAGAGCTGCCTCAATGAGTGATGTGTCGTTCGCGAACGAGTCCGTTCTTCTAACAACAAAATGGCAGCTGTTTTTGTCCTTTATTCCCCGCCCCCAGTCTTCGGTTAAAGTCACGTGATTGGTCAAGAACGAGTGAAGGTGGTTTAAACATTAAAGAGACAGGCAGACAACAGTGAGAAAGTTTCAACTTTGATAGTTCAAAGGCAGAGTGTAGACTGCAAGGTTCAAATATCCCATCAATCAGGCTCCACAAACAACCCGCACAAGCCATCTGTACACTTGATGCAAAAAGCTATCAACCCAGCTAAACAGAACACAATTGATGAGGAACTAGATTACATTATCGCAGAGAAAGCACCTACAAAGGATCATTCCTCAACAGGGTAAAAAAATAAGGTTACGTTCCTCATCAAGTGTTTAATGATGATGAAACCGGCCACTCCATTCTATCAAGCCATCAATGACCATCACAAAGGTAAATAAACTTACTTTATTATACAGTACAGCTTATTTCTTTAATTATAATACCATAGCACATTTATTATACATAAAATAAGGTATATTATGTGTAGTTTTAAGGCTTAGAAAATTAGTTAATCAAAAATTATGTTTTATGGGGACCTGGGAACGGATTATTCTCATTTTCATGGTTTCCCATGGGAAATTAATTTTTGGGATACACACTTTCCGCCTTACACACTCTGTCTGGGAACCAATTAAGTTCGTAAGCCGAGGTGTCACTGTACTTTCTCACTCCTGCGGTTTTAGAAATAAACGTTTTAGTTAACAATCTTATCCTTGTTCTGCGTTTGATGTGATCTACTCGTATCCGTCTTATTTCCGGCAACATAACGCATAACTTAACATAACAGTCTTCAGTTTTCCCACTGAGCTGATTGTGACCTGACGGCATCACCTTCAGTAGCACAGTAAGTCATTGTGTGTTTAAACTGCCAAGGCCACGAGTACACGCTAGCTCATTGGCCCGACTCTCACCCTCACCCCCATTTCGGCGTCAACCTTTCTTGACCCATTTCTCTTCGTCCAGCCTCTTTGAAAAAGCAGAAGAACTGACATAAGGGACCAGAGCAAGCTAGCAGGTGCTAAAAGTTTGACAGTGTAGACTGGATGTATGTGTTCTGGGGCATGTGAGGTGTAAGGGGGTGGAGAGGGGGGTGACGCAGTTGCATCGACTCACTGTTAAGCCTTGAAGAAAAAGCTTGGCGTGCAGAGTTGGGCTGAAATTGAGTGGGGAGGAAGGGGGGAAAGGGCGGGGGTCCCCGCACATGTAGCAACTGAAGGAAAGGCAGGAGCACCCCTGGTTCCCTGCGCTTTCCCCCACAGCACAATTATTGCCAAACAAGCTGGGCTTTTATCACATTGCTCACCCAGACTCAAAAACTGCATTTCAAAAGGACTTTTTTTTGATGTGGGGGGTGGGAGGGACAGGCAACCCAAACAGATTTACACCACAGGAGCATTCTGATGGCGCTCCTCCTTCAATGTGGTTAAATCAGTGAGTCAGAAGTGAGAATGTCGAGTTTTAACACATCTTGCTCTCAGTATGAAAGTTTCAACGGCGATAAAGAGGAAAGCCCTAACTTACGTGCTGCCTAGCAAGGGAGAGGGAGCTATAATTAATCGTAGATGGTTTATTTCCCTGGATAAACTGTCCGTTCTCCTTTATATTTATTCTTTGGTTTAATATGATACTCAACGATTTAAAGAATTGCCAATTATTCACGGAAAATGCGCCAATTTCTGCTCTGGAGAAATGCATCCAAGAGCTATTAGATATAATTAGAGACCACAGAATGCTTTTGTATTAAAACATTTGCCGTCATTTGGCAGCTGTTTAATTTAGATGTACTGGATCATGCCATGCACATACATGACAACACACACACACACATATATGCAGACACACGGGGACCTCAGAGCGACGGACGCCTTCAATATTGAACTGAGACTCAGGCCTGGTTTGTGTATTTACATGCAAATGGTCTACAACAATCTGCGGCCTCTTTCTCCTGCTCTGTCCCTCCAGCCGTCTGGGCCCGGGGAAGCGAGCCGCTTGTCAGATGGGAGGGGACCCACATCAGATGGGCTCTCGTGGTTACGGAGCCAAACATTCTGAGAAGAGGAGAGGCTGCCTGCCTGGCAGCCACTGAAACAGCAGGGACTCCCACATAGTATGGACATGGTCCATGGTCTTGTCTTCTTCATGTGCAGGAACGAACAGAAGGCCCACAGTTGCTGTGAGTTTGAGTGCGAAGCGGATATTTTCCCATTATCGAGTTGAAGGGCCACTCGTGTTCGAATGGATTGCAGAAGGGGGAAGGGCAGGATTTCTAGAAGAGGTACGAGAACCTGGTCTCGTCTCTTGCGGGGCGATGTGTCATATGTGACAAGTGGAGGTGGAGGGCTGGGTGTCGAGGAGAAGAAATTCTGAACAGCAGCGAGTGTGCGTATCCAAGTTGTTATGGCTCAGGGATCGAACTGGCCTGTGTTTGTGCCTTCTGATCATCTATCGAGCGTTTGGGTGTCCTCCCATGCCGGTGGGTCAGACATAGCGGAAGTTTGTGTGGAACATTTCTGTCTGGTGGAGGAACGTTGGTTTCGAGGTTCATCAGATAGGCGAAGACCTTTATATAGTTGCACAGACCGTGTCACCAGGAAGCTCTGGAGCAGAGTTTTAACAAATATATCGTGTCTAGTGAGCCTCTAGAACCGTGGTTCTTAATCTTGTTAGAGGCACCGAACACCACCAGTTTCATATCCTCATTTGTCGAACCCTTCTTTCAATGACTGAACTGCAGACTACACCGAGGGGTGGACTTCTGCCGGCGGAGGATCCACCGAACCCGAGACCGACTCACCGAACCCCTAGGGTTTGATCGAACTCAGTTTAAGAACTACTGCTCTAGAAGATTAAGCGGCTCTATTTTTGGATTGTAGGCCCGCTCAGTTCTTCATTCCGATCCACTGAGCATTTACGTGATCAAAAGTCCTGTTTCATTATTCATGCTAACACAACTTTGGTGCAAACAATGTGGTCTTATGTCGTGTAATATATGTCACTTTGTGTCAGTATGAGCTGGGGGTCTCTAATTTCGGTCGCGCATATGTGTGTGTTTGTGAGATTCAAGCTGAGTAGGGGGACAATGCAACACGTTAAACCCGTGGGAAGTGTGAAAACGGGGTATCTGCTGGAGTCAACAGGAAGAGAGAACAGGTTTGTTTTCATGTTTTGCAGCGTTGCAATTGCAAAACAAGTGAATCGTTTCATCAACTCGAAACAAAAGTACGGTGGGGCCAACTGCAAATGGTGTCCTAAGTCTTCAAAGTTCGATAATATCGTCTTTTGAATAAGATTGGCTGTAGAGAAAACGTCCTTGCGCGAATGTTGACATTTTGAGTTGGAAATGTGAGTAGGTGATGTTATGGGTAGACAAATGAAGCTTCATTTTATTTATGTTTTTTCGATGGGCCGTTAGATGAATCAACATTTTCGATGACAAATTTGAGCATGTCCATTCTAATTGAGTTATTATAGCCAGCAATATTTTGGGTCATGGCGGATAGCCCACTTCTGGAAAATGGATGCTAGGCCAAATCCTAACCATACCGTGATGGGTGAAAATAATCCAGCAATAAACCCCAATTTCGGATACTAGTAACAGAGCAGTCTTTTAGGAGTACAAAATGCAAAATCTGGCATTACTCACAGCTCGGTGGAGCCTGGCATTGCTCAGAACAACATGTGAGGCCGCTGAAGTTCGGACCCATGAGCGGACACTGAAAAGTCAGAAGCAAAGTTTATGAGAGAAAGAAGCAAAGTACCAAGACTAACTGAAAATCATTGTCTAATTCTGGCTTTAATTAATCTTTAATAAGTCCCTTTTTTGCAAAATGTGCTATTTGAGATTACAATGTATGTATTTTATTTAGTATTATTTTTAGAATGTTTTTAAAATATTTATATGCTACTTATACTGTATGTTGAGATCAAGATTTTTGAAAAGTGGTACAAAAAGTATTTTGTAACAGTCAACTACAACTCTAAAACGACATTTGTTCTTATTCACAGTTGCACAGTAATTGTAAAATGAAATACATTTCAAATAAACCCTGAAAGTTTTCATAGAATGCATCCCACAGGGGACAAATTCTACTTTGCGTTTTCTCATTCTTTGCCAATCAACAACAAAAACAAGGATTACTGTGTATTTTCCTTAAGTTGTTTTAGAGTGTGTTTTTGTATGTATTTATTTATGTGTTTAAACTACGTTATCACTGGATTGACTGAACGTTAGCCGGACAGTTTTGCTTCCAGTCCGGGGCCACTGATGTCACAGCGGCAGGAGCTTGTAGGCGGCTGCTATTAGTGATTCGTCTTCACGCCACACTGTGAACTTCCATCATCTGGTTTGCGCGACTTGAGAGGAAGCATGAGTAGTTAGACGGATTATGTGTTACGGCCTTGCAAGTGTAAGCTATGAAGTTGATACCAAGTGGTATCCTTGAACAATGAAATAAAAGCAGAATCTTACCTACGTTTGTGAACAGCTGTCCTCCCCGCGCCTGTGTTTATGGTTCGGTCCTGCCTCTTGTATAGCGCAGCAGCAGGGGCGAACCATCACATTTGGTGCCCAGCGTGGGGGCGGGTTGGTGAGCTGTCGAGCTCCAACTATCCCATGGAGCTTTTCTTCAGTTTTTTTTTCCGCTACAATTTTTTGACTAACCTAATTTGCATCTGCTAATGAGATCCTGTTAGCATAATTCATACACATGACACCCTTTTGAAGCTAATGAATAGATACATCTCCAGACAACTTGCAAAGAGCTTTTTAATGAGACTTAACTTTACTTGTCCGCTACTGTGAGGAGGAAAGTTGAGGCAGCCAGTTAGACATCGAGGACCAAAATCTTCATCACGTCGTAGCAGGATACATTTCAGTCATTAATACATATTCATCACTCCATTTTGAAGTCAAATTATGTGCATTATTTCCATTTTCGCACTGAATTCAAGTTGAGATTCCATTTATGATAATAATATTAAAAAAGACATGCAGATGGTCAGATATGGATCATAACTGTGAACCTGAAATTCACAGCCACCCATTTCTTTTAAACGAGCTATATGCAAAACGCGGAAGGGAGAAAAAAAGCATGAATATTTATGAGTCTAAACAGTTGACATGATTCATCTTATACGGGCTCGTTATTATTCGCAAAACCATTTTGGTGGTTTCTTTCTGCAATAAAATAAAATTTTCGACGCTTGCGAAATGTTTATTTTTATTTTTTCATATTCGTGCAAACCAAATGACCATGAATTTTAGCTGCCATATTGATATACAAAAAAAAAACACACAATAAAAAACATATTGTTATGAGATGTGGATGGGTAATTTTTCATTTATTGGTTTATTGATTTATTGGTTTATTCATTTACTTATGTATGTATGTAGGTAGGTAGGTAGGATAGGTAGGTTAGGAAGGGAGGTATGTACTGTATTTATGTAGGTAGGTAGGTAGGTTAGGTAGGTATGTACTGTATGTACATACTGTATGTACGTATGTACGTATGTATGTATGTATGTATGTATGTATGTATGTATGTATGTATGTATGTATGTGTTGGATCAAAGTTGTTGTTGTTCTCCTGGTTCATGTTCTTCGCTTGTGTTGGTCTAAATAGTCAATCAGCAGTAATCAAAATGATGAACAGAAAGATTATATAAAATAGTCCCATCAGGATTTATGTATTAATTATCAATGACGGTGCATTGAGTTTTGTGGCCGGTGAGTATTTCATTGCATTTAGTACACTAAAAAATAAAGAGAAAATAAATAAACAAGAAAATCACATCTATTTACAATCTGTTCATCATATACAGTAAAGTCTCGTTATATCGATATTCAAGGGAGTCGGAAAAAATATCGATATAACCGGGACTATCGATATATCCGACCGTTTGCATGTAATTTTCTCCGTGCGTGCATAGAAATAGTATCGATATAACCGGGACTATCGATATATCCGATATCGATATAACGAGACTTTACTGTACTTGCACTAAGTACAGTTCATTATGAAACATTTTTGCACAGTTACAGTATACATCTCAGTCCTGACATTTCTATTATGCTTAGAATACTTTCACCCCCCTACCCCATTTCAAATTGCTGCTGTGGACTGCAAATGTCCCAATTGTGGGACTATTAAAGGCTTCCCGATTCTGATTATCAGTCCATTTCGGGTGATTCGCCATGAATAATACACTCATGATTTAACAAGAATGTGATTGTCCCTTCAAGGTGATCTCAAGTGACCGAGTGGGACTGCAAAGTAAGTCTTCCTACATTCAGCGTGCGCACGGTGCAGTGCCGGTTGTCTTCCTGGCTGAGTGCAACTCAACCTGGCCGAGTGAGTGACAACGCAGCGGGGAGCCTTGAATCATCTTCAGCTGAGGCCTCATGGCTTGGCCTGGCTGGAGGCCTCATGATGCGATACCACAGTGAGCCAGGCCTGAGAGTGGGCTTGTGCGGGTGGCTCCGTGTTAGCGTGTAAGTGTGTGCGGGTGCGCGTTTGTATCCGTGTGTACGCGGACGCATGTGTTGGCGAGTCAAGAGCGCACATGCGTTGGAAAAAAAGGGTACGCGCACTCGAGTGTGTTTACTCGCGTCTGCTCTCTCCAACCGCTTGATCTTTCACATTTCGCACGGGCAGGAGGGACAGGAGGCTGCCAGGCTGCGCCCAGAGCCGGCGTACAGTACCGTTAGCAATGCCCGGCATTCATTAGCACCTCCCAAGCTGTCTGCACTTTTACCCAACGCTTGAGCTAACTAACATGCAATGGCTCTACGCTCCCTTGCTCTTGTCACCTCGGCAAAGGCCTTCACCAGGCCTTGGCTGCGCTCAGTCACAGCTGAGGCCTCCGTTCTTTGGCTTGGGCCACTTCAACTTTGTTCCATTTTGGCGCGGTGACGCGTGAGCTCGGGAGTGCGTCGTTAAAGTTCACAGACACGTGTTCTTTCACCACGCAGAGCTACTTTGATTGCTTCCTAACTGAAAAGTCAGTCGATTGACACCAAATTAAATTCCATATTAGCAGTTGTATAAACAACACCCCCCCAAATTACACTGATATTTTATCAACATTTATAAAAAGATCCCTCCAGCGTTCCTTAATGTTTCCATATATTTTTATAGCTAGCACCACCCATTAGCTAACCCGTCAAAGTGCTCTCACTTCTTTTTATTTTTTAATCAGATACAAATAAATGTTGCCAGATGATATAGTTTCCTCAGATTTCACTTTTTAAAAATCAATCAATAAATCAATCTATCTATCTATCTGTCTCTGTGTCTATCTCTCATCTATCAGCTAGCTAGTTAACTAAGTAGCTAGTTATCAAAATAGCTAGCTTGCTGTAACCGTATAGCTCTCTAGCTAGCTATAGTAATATCTTTACTTATTGATGAACTTATTTACATTTAAGAAAGCAATTCATCAGAAAATAGTCAAATATTTCCAAAGGGTCCTTCCTGTCTGTCCATCATATAGCGAGCTACCCAGTTTGTTAACTAAGTAGCTAGTTATCAAAATAGCTAGCTAGCTTGCGAGCCATAAGCGTATAGCTCCCTAGCTAGCTATAATAAGAATATCTTTACATATTGACATTTAAGAAAGCAATTCATCAAAAAATAGTAAAATATTTCTATCTATCTATCTATCTATCTATCTATCTATCTATCTATCTATCTATCTATCTATCTATCTATCTATCTATCTATCTATCTATCTATCTATCTATCTATCTACCTACCTGTCTATCATATAGCTAGCTAGGCAGTTTGTTAACGAAGTAGCCAGTTATCAAAATAGCTAGTAGCGTGCGAGGCATAACCGTATAGCCCCCTAGCTAGCTATAATAAAAATATCTTTACTTATTGATGAACTTATTTACATCTAAGAAAGCAATTACTCAAAAAAATAGTAAAATATTTCCCATGGGTCCTTCCGTGTCATTGGGTTTTATCTATCTGTCTATCCGTCCCTCCCTCTGTCCATCCATTTGTTTGTTTATTTTTCTCGAAGACAGAGGTAAGGAACTCCGGTTCCTCGATAGCCACATTTTAGATACTTCTGGAAACCTGATTCAAACCGTCAGCACATCAGCAAGTGCTATCGAGGTGTGAAACAATCAATTGAATCAAGTGTGTTGGGGTAGA
>NC_142753.1:9553557-9578557 GCF_051943395.1 Hippocampus bargibanti | reverse complement strand
AGCCATCCCATGTGAGGGAGGGCCACATGCCGGAATTTGCTCCTTCGCCAGGAGAGCAAAATGAAAAGATAGGACGTTTTCAACACACCATTTTTTTTTAAAACAAGTCCCAGCTCAAAACCCACCTATTTAAAATTGCATTTTCTGTGTAGCTCTCCCTCTTGTTTCTATTTGTAATTGTATTTTATTTATTGTATTCTATTTGATTGTATTTTATGATAGTACCTATGCTTGTCTGTGACTGTGAAATTGTCCTTGAGAGCTTTGAAAGGCGCTTTAAATGTAATGTATTATTATTATTATTTGTGCAACATTCTTTTTTGTTTTTAATTGCACTCTTGAACGGGCTCTTGAAATTAAAAGCGCGGTAAATAGCAGCAAACAGTCTATTAATTCCCAACATATTATGTGATTGAAGTGTGACAAAAAGTTGTGATGTTGATTTTTGTGTGTGTGTGTGTGTGTTTGGCTGTTGTGATAGCGCTGGTGGATCTGTGGGCGTGCAATCACACCGAGGTAGAGACATTCGGAGATAGACACACACACATATTACACACTCGGCGTGCCAACAAGTTCAGGAATGAAATCGTGCGGATTGCGAGCCGGCGTAAAGTCATCATAACATTGGAACAAGGTTGTTTGAGAAAAATGGCAGTTTACGCGGCAGTTTATGTTTTACCTTCATGAATAGAAAATATGTTAACGGAAAAGGGAGTGGATTTTGCGCACGTGCGGGTACATCAACGAGCAAATATTAGCACATTGTAAAAAAAGTAAATAAATTAAAATGAACTAATTCACTGCCAGACAATATGAAAAAATATGTCCACTCCAGTGCCAGGGTTTTTGTCATTGTCACTCAAATTGCAGGACCCAAAGACTATTAAGTTTTACCTGAGACCACGGGTGTCAAAGTCAATTTTTTTTTGCCGCGGGCCACATCGTAGTTATGGTTGATAAAGTCATTATTAATCAAGCAGGAATCAAGTAAAAACAAGAAGGTTCTTTAATTTGGGGACGGCGCAAATTGTAACCCCCCCCCCCAACTACCCGAAAGGGCAGGGGGAAAAAGCCAAGAGGAAAAGAGAGAGATGGGGCGTGTTGGGAGAGCTTTTATAAAGACGGGCAGGATGTGACGTCATGTAAAGGCGGGCAGGATGTGACATCATGTAAAGGTGGGCAGGATGTGATATGACAGGAAGTCCAAGAAAACCAAAATGATGCCAAAGGAAAGAGAAAAGATGTTCAAAAATGTTTGTATAGCCTTAACAATGGTTTCCTCTCAAGGGCAGTTATGAATTTGGGTAAGCCTTTAGAATGTTGAATCCCCTCCACATATTACATATAGAGCGCACGACAAATTAATGAATAACTCGTTTTCAAATCTCAAGTCAAGAATAATGACTGTTATTGTGGTTTACATCCAAAAATATGAACATTTCACAAGTTTGTTTAGCTTTCGCTGGCCGAAAAAAATGATGTGGCGGGCCGGATTTGGCCCCCGGGCCTTGACTTTAGCACCTGTGCCTTCTTCTTTCATCAGAAAAAAAGAGTTAATTCCTAAATTGTATAAGCCTGTAGTTATCTGAGCTTGAAATGGGAGCAGCTGTACAAAAGGCAAGAATCTTATATAGCGCTTTAAAGGACAACCGACGCCTTCGGACAAGTTGTGTCCATAATTTGTAAAATCACTTGAAATGACTTCTACTGAGCGTATTTTACAAATATTCCACGGCATATAGCTATATTTTACGTTTTAAAACTCGCGCTGAATATTCAGGAAGTCTTGTTTTCGAGTTGGTGATGATTCCTGATGTGACGTCACGAAGGGAACGCCCCTGACCGAGAAAGCCACACACAATGCATTTTGGGTACTTTGTTTGGTCTGAAAACTTTGTGTTGATGGCGAAATTAGAAAGAAGGAATTATAGATGCTATAAAACGTTTTTTATGATGTCAGTTGTCCTTTAACAACAGCTGAAGCTGGAACAAAGCGCTAACATGGAAAAAAGGGACATACCGCCCCCTTTGTGGAAGGTGAAAAACATTGCCAGAGGCCATTACCAGACGCCATGGCCAGCGCCTTATCAGCACCCAAACAAGAAAAAAACAAAACCCGAACAAATTCCGGAATGGCGCTCCACATCATATTTTCAATTTCCGAATAAATTCAGGGATGGCAGTGGATGAGTTAAAAAATACACACTGCGCATATCTGTGATGTCAGCTTTCGATCAACTCAAAAACATGGTTTTTTTTCCCAACATAGGCTTTGATCAAACTGTCCTTGTTCTTACATGTAGCTATTGATTGATCAAATCCATTGGTTGACAAGCGTCGAGAGGGGTTGGGGGGGGGGGCAAGTGGAAACATGCCCCCGTTATCAGACCTCTTTAATTGCACGCATTCGATCATCACCCATCCTCCACAGCCTTGCCCCCCGGCCAGAATATAAGGCCAGAATGATGGTTGGTGAACCTTGGGAAAGTGGTCTTAGCCCCCCCCCCCCCCCCCCCTCTCCACCCTTCACTAACACTCAGCCCAATGTGTTAATAGATCCAATGCCATCTTATTTTCGCACTTCTGCGAGACGACAAGGGGCGGCCAGGCGGGACTGGCGGTCGGCTGCGCTGAAAGAGCAAGAACAAGGGAGGCGGATGAGGAAAGGGGTGAGCGGGCGATCGTGGAGGGATCGCAGCACTCCACTGAGGAGGTCAGCGAGCAGGCAGGGGGGCACAAGTTCAGCTTGCTTACTACGGGGGGTGAAAAAAAAGAGATGCAATAATGAATGGATGATTGCAACAACTGCAGATGGATTGATGGACTCAGGTTGCCAACTGTTCCGTAAAGAAACGAAATCCTTTGTGAATATTTTGAGGGACAGTGGTTACTACAGTGGATAGCTTATCAAGGCTATTGTATAAGGCGCACCGGAGTATAAGGCGCATCCCCAATGAATGGTGTCTTCTCAAACTTTTTCCATATACAGTGATTTCCATATACAGTGATACCTTGGCTTACGAACTTAATTGGTTCCCAGACAGACTGTGTAAGGCGAACTGTGTATCCCAAAAAATAATTTCCCATAGGAAACCATTAAAATGAGAATAATCCGTTCCCAGGTCCCCATAAAACATAATTTTCTACTTACTACTTATTTTCTAAGCCTTAAAACTACACAAGATATACCTTATTTTATGTATAATAAATGTGCTATGGTATTATAATGAAAGAAATAAACTGTACTGTATAATAAAGTCGTTTGATTTACCTTTGTGATGGTCGTTGATGGCTTGATGGAATGGAGTGGCCGGTTTCATCAGCATTAAACACTTGATGAGGAACGTAACCTTCTTCTTTCACCATCTTGAGGAATGATCCCTTGTAGGTGCTTTCTCTGCCGTAATTTTATCTCGTTCCTCATCAATTGTGTTCTGTTTAGCTGGGTTGATAGCTTTTTGCATCAAGTGTACAGATGGCTTGTGCGGGTTGTTTTTGGAGCCTGATTGATGGGATATTTTAACCTTGCAGTCTACACTCTGCCTTCAAACTAAGTTGAAACTCTCTCACTGTCTTCTGCCTGTCTCATTAACGTTTAAACCAGCTCCCCTCACCGCTGCGTTCTTGACCAATCACGTGGCTTTAACCGAAGACCAGGGGCGGGGAATAGAGGACAAAAACAATCAGCTGCCATTTTGTTGTTAGAAGAACGGGCTCGTTCGTGAACGACACATCAGTCATTGAGGCAGCTCCGTGTAAGAAAAAAGTTTGTATGACAAGGTAACATTTTCTTAAACGTAACGTTCGTAAACCAAAACGTTCGTAAGCCAAGGGGTTCGTAAACCGAGGTATCACTGTAACTTAAAAATAACACGAGAAGAAACAAAAACACATGCTTGCAAAATCTATTTCCGATGCCAGCTTCCATAACCTCTACAGTTTGATACCAAACTAAATCCCGGCAATCCCGACAGCACGGTCCAAGACGAACGAGCAAGGATGATGTGACCAAAGAAATGCGCGTCGCTAATCGGTGGGTGTCATACAACGCGTGAGTGGCTTCTCTTTTCATTGAGCCCCCGTCCGCAAAAACAGCAGCGTGGATTGACATCGTGGTGAGGTTGGCCCCTGGCTGCCCGTGACCTTTGGTAATTCTCTATGTCTTCACACCTTTCCAAGACAAGCTCTCACACTCTCTACCTCCCCCCCCCCCATGACCTCCTCCCCCGCCTTTGCATTTTACAATCTCTTCAATTAAAAGCTAAATGGATATTTTAACACTCTGCCATTCTAATGACAGTGTTCTAATCTGCCACTGTTGGATGTCTGGAAAGATGAGGACACAGGATCTCACAGGTTAGGACTGACAATCTCTCTTTTTTTTTCTACTTTCACACACGCAGAAGACCTAAAGGGGTGGTCCCTGTTGGGGCATCTAGCCGGAGAGCCTAATGTCACCTCAGTGACATGGAAGCCACCCAGGCTGTCACTTTGTATCTCTGAAATCAAAAGAGATAGACCATGAGCAGCCTGACCGGAAAGTGAGGACTCAAAATGCTTGATACACATTTTGGCTCTAAGAGAAATCAGGATCTATCAAGTTAAACTTATACCTTCCCCCTTAGCCCCCAACCCTCCACCCCGCAACATGCAATGAGCTGGTTTCTCAAAACCGAACCGCCAAATGCTCACTCGAGGTATACCTTTTGGCTCGGACCTTTTTTTTTTCCTTTGCGCATATGTGTGTGGGTTGGATTTGAATTTGTATGCAATGCATGGAACAATCATTGCAGGGGGAAAAAAAGTGTCAAAATAAATTTTCACATCGTGTGAATTAATATACTGGATAACCATTTGCATTATTATTATTATATCACTTTTAAATACAGTCCAGGATGATTGGAAACTATAGTCACGTTCACACATTCGTTGCGCTGATAAAGACTGAGGATGAGTTCTAATATCATTATAAAGAATCAAATACAATTATTATAACGTATACAGTGATACCTCGGTTTACGAACCCCTTGGCTTACGAACTTTTCGGTTTACGAACGTTACATTTATGAAAATTTTACCAGGTCATACGTACTATACCTTGGCATACGAACTTTTTTTGTACACGGAGCTGCCTCAATGAGTCATTTTAATGTAAAGATGAGCCCCAAGGTCAAAAATATTCCTCATTCTCAATTAGATTGATTTTTTTTCAAGATGGGTTTGAGTGTATTGGTCAGCAGGGATTCTATGTCCACATTCATTGGGGTCAACCACCCCACAGCAGGATCTGGACATTAGAAGAGAGGGCGTGGGTGGGACCTTTGCTTCTTTTGAGAGGCATACTTGTCATCAAATTCATGCCAAGGCCTTTGGTGCCCATGCTGGTCCCTTTAGGCATGCCCTCGCGACTCGCTGGCCTTGACTTACCCGCGTACGCCATCAACCAGCATAAGCTTCCTTATGGCGCTGCATATGATTAACTGGACCATTGGGCAGCTTGGCTTTGGGAGATGGCTGGTCCTGGGCATGGATCCACGAGCAGGGGGCAAGGACAAGAGAGGCAATGTCAGAGTGGATGCAGATCTCCTCTCACATATTGTGCTGACAAAAAAACCATCAGATCCTTCTGGCATCATTGGAAAATATTCCACTGGAAAAATGAGACATAGTTTTGAAGATGTATTTAACCCCTTCGTGTATTGTCGTAACCGCTGTCCCTGAAAGGGTTCAAATGAATTTGTGAGTCACATGTAAGAGAAAAACAACTGCTGTGTTCGAAAGGAGAGAGCTCAACACCACATTGACGCATTTTAAAACAGCAGTCCAAAAATCTGCCGTTCCACACGATCGAGTCAATTTTCCTTCACACCTCCAAATTCTCAAGTGTGACTTCCGTCTGTTGCTTCTTTTCCTCACCATCGCTTTTGCCTCCTTTCACTCCCATTCTATCCTTCATTTTTTTGCTATTATTTGCAAATCAGGCAAGACACTATCTACCTCAAATGTTGGTAATTTAAAGTTACTTTATTTAATCTAAAAACAGTTTGTGGTATACAATAGATGCTCATTCAGTGTAACTAACTACAATATCTCATGTCTCTCATTGGCCAATTTATTGTTTTAGGAGAAAATTTAACAAGGTGGACAGTTACATTAATGTTGAAATATTGTCATACATTGACATTAATCTATACATCAATCTTTGTTTGCTCTGCAATGCTACATGCTAACATAAATATATTGGAAAACTTCATGGATGAACACAGCAAAATAATATATGACCTGTATGAAAATGTGTTATTTTCGAAACATAATCATAAAACCAACTCTGTGGTCGATTTGGTAACGTTGAAACATACTTTTAAAAATACATAACAACACATATAAAAAGTGGATGAAAATTACGACTCACCATTGCCGAAAATTATGTAGTTTGGTACGTAGGAATGTCCTGTTGATAGAAATTTTAAGTAGAACTCTTGATACTGTCGATTAAATGTAGTGTCATTTTTCTTGAAAGTCTTAGGTTCATTTTCAATCGACCAAAGAAACTTTCCAAAGCGGTTCTAATGTTTATTTTTATGTTTTTGACTCGTTTTGCTAGCTCGTTATACTGCAGCGGTAAATTGTCACGCGACCGGAAGTTTAGTAGACGGATACACAAAAGAATCCGCTAATGTTTCAAAATAAAATACATTTCAGCGAACGAATTGAATAAAAACGGATGTCAAGTATATTATTTATTCTTTCTGCACAGCTGGTACCAAAGACCCACACACCGGTGCCACTTCGCGTAAGGGGGCTGCTCTTTAGTGTTCAATAGATAATCTGGTGAATAGCTCATAAACTGTGATGATAAAAAGTAGATCTCATAGTCAGTCAGTCAAGACAGCGCTACCTTCCCCCTCATGTCTTGTCTGTAAACCCCTATAGCACCGCATCCTTCTCCCCATCTCCTCCACCTCCTTCCCCTTCCTCTCCCTAAGGGCGATGTGGCATTTCTCCCCTCAGCCGGCCCTTGCGCTGTCACTCCGGATGGCTCCTAACGCGTTGTGCCCCACTGTGATTGAGCATTACGAGGTGTTTCACGCCTCCATGAAGTAGTCGAGACGGCAGGGAGGGCCTTGGGTAAATGATACGTATGGATTGCAAGGGCAAGAGGGTTCATGGTGGGGTCAGGTCAGAGGCAGAGGAGGCAAAGTGTGTCGCTTTCCTTAGACGAAGCGAGTAAACGCATACGCATCAACCCACCTGTTTTCATGAAACATGGCATCTTTAAAATAGTAGAAACAATCTCACCATCTTTGTTTTTACTTCAGTAGTGCAATCATCGTTGGTTTGAGTATGTGCGTGATGAGATAAGTAATTAATGTACTGTGAGGAGAGACTTCTGCCCAGTGATAGGGAAAGGGAGAGACCACCTACTGGCTTTTAATACAGCTCGTCAACGCGGCAACGGGACGCTCAATACGGGCATGTCTCAACTCGGGTAGGCTTAGTAGGAGAAAGCAATGCAGGGAGACATGCACAGGGGCGCAGAAAATATATGTATATTTTTGTTTCAGGAAAACTATGTTTTCAAAATACATTTTTTTTAATACATACATAAGCATTCAGAGTCACATCACATCAAATCAATCCCGTTGATACAATAGCAAAAGGACATTTTGTTCCTAACTGCATTGTCAATGTCTTTGTTGTGAGAGTCATATTTGTCACGACCGTGATTTAATAATAATAATAATAATAATAATAATAGTAATAATAATAATAATATTTCATTTTAAGCGCATTTCAAAGCTCCCAAGGACACTTTACAGTCACAGAAAAGCATATAATATAAATACCTTAACCCATAATAGACAAGCATAGGTACTATAATAAATAAAATACAATCACAAATAAAATACAAGAAATAAAATACAGATATAAATAGAAACAAGAGAAAGAGCTACACAGAAAATAAGATTTTTAAATAGGTGATTTTTGAGATGGGATTTGAAGGTGGGAAGAGAATCGATGTTACGAATGTTGGGAGAAAGTGAGTTCCAGAGTTTAGGGGCAGTGCAGCTGAAAGCTCTGTCACCCATTGTGCTGAGACAGGCGGGGGGCTTACAGAGGTGGGGGGGGAAGACGATCTGAGGGAACGAGAGGGAATAGAAATTTGAAGAAGGTCAGATAGGTATGGGGGGGGGCAAGGTTATGCAAAATGAGCGAAATGTTTGACACCTTCAAAGAAGTACAGATGATGACTGAAGAAACCTTTTCATCGATGAACTACTCCTGTACGATTGAAAAGTAATTCTCGCACAGAAATTTTTCACATCTGTTTCACCAACCTTTAACTTACAATGACTGCTGCACCGGTCGAGTACTGTCGGGGCCTTCATGCTGTTGCTGCAGATGGCGCGGTTTCAATTCCCAGCCTGTGACCCGATACCCAGCCACTACTGGTCCTGAGCCCAGATTAAAAAATAAATAAAAAAATGGAAGGGTTGCGTTAGCAAGGTCATCCGGCGTAAAAACCCGAGCCAAATAAGTCACGTGAGTGACACGTCGGGGCGATCCCTCGTTGGTACCAGATGAAAAATCACAACAAACCACGACGCCTACTGTGGTTTCCTATTGACATGCTCTTTATCGGCCTTTTGTTTCGATGTCGGGACATATTTCTGACATCGGTACTTCAGCCTGAGTAAGCAAACATGCTAGCATATGCTCGACTACTTCACCTGGCGCATAAAAGAACCAGAGGAGCATTCCAGACAAGGGATGTAAAGCTTGTATTGGATGCTAGCACTTTGTACTGCTGTAGGGAGATGCGATTCCACTCTGGTTTTCTGTTGCAAGAGGGCTGGGGGTGGGTATGGGGGTGGGGGAGGCAGTACTGCAGATCAATAAGACCATCCAGGAGCTGCCTGCCAAGTGTCGCATTCCCTGGAGTGTCTGTGGATTTAGTGAGTGACTGGTTTTTTTTCTGCACTTTCTCCTGGTTTGACCGCATGGTTGACATTTTCTGGCTTTGTCATATTTTTTCAGCCATTTTGTTAGATTTTCAGGGGGGTGGGGGCAATATTTGTCATCTGCGCCTGGCTGTGTTCAACCTGGATAAGACGGTCACTGCGTCTGCCACTACAGTGATACCTCAGTTCACGAACCCCTTGGCTTACGAACGTTTCGGTTTACGAACGTTAAATTGATGAACATTTTACCTTGGCATAAAAACTATTTTTCGGGATACACACGGAGTTGCCACAAGGAGTGATGTGACGTTCGAGCCCTTTCTCCCAAAAGAAAATGGCAGCCAGCTTGTTTTGGTCCTCTATTCCCCGCCCCCAGTTTTCGGTTAAAGCCACGTGATTGGTCAAGAACGCAGCAGTGAGGGGAGGTGGTTTAAACATTAAAGAGACGACAGAGAGAGAGTGAGCAAATGGATAGAAAACAGTGACATTTTGATTCGTTTCAACTTTGATAGTTCAAAGGCAGAGTGTAGACTGCAAGGTTAAAATTCCCATCAATCAGGCTCCACAAATAACCCACACTAGCCATCAGTTCATTTGAAATGAAAAGACAAGCACGGGAACCAGCTATTAATGATGTTTCTAGTGTGTCTGCTTGCATCTGTTGCTGTATCACAACTTCCAAGATGTACAACCCAGACGATCACAAAGGTAAATCAAACGACTTTATTATATAGTACAGTTTATTTCTTTAATTATAATACCATAGTACATTTATTATACATAAAATAAGGTATATTATGTGTAGTTTTAAGGCTTAGAAAATTAGAAAGTAGAAAATTATGTTTTATGGGGACCTGGGAACGGATTATGGTTTCCTATGGGAAATTAATTTTTGGGATACACACTTTTTGCCTTACGCACTCTTTCTGGGAACCAAATAAGTTCGTAAGCCAAGGTATCACTGTACGTCTTTATCAGCCTGGCGGTTGGGTATAGTCAGTCCATCACAGGTTGGAAAACACAGGCAAGGGGCTTTGCTTCTGCCTGATTAATCATAATGTAATTTTAATTAAAAAAAGCATCGTGTCAAAGGGTTTAGCTGCCTGAGAAGTGAGCCCAGATTGCCACGCAGCGGCAACCCTTCAGTGCGCAGGCAGGAAATGTATCCTGACAAATCCAAGCGACCCGGCCAAGAAAACTGACGCCATTGGTTCCCAGACAGAGTGTGTAAGGTGAAAAGTGTGTATCCAAAAAATTCATTTCCCATCGGTAACCATTAAAATGAGAATATTCCATTCCCAGGTCCCTATTAAACATAATTTTAGCTTTTATAAGCTTTAAAACTACACAAAAAAAACGTATTTTATGTGTAATAAATGTGCTATGGTATTATAATTAAAGAAATAAACCTCAATTGTATAATAAAGTCATTTTATTTACCTTCGTGATGGTCGTTGATGGAATGGAGTGGCCGGTTTTCATCAGCATTAAACACTTGATGAGGAATGTAACCTTCTTCTTTCACCATCTTGAGGAATCATCCCTTGTAGGTGCTTTCTCTGCGATAATTTTACCATGTTCCTCATCAATTGTGTTCTGTTTAGCTGGGTTGATAGTTTTTTGCATCAAGTGTACAGATGGCTTGTGTGGGTTATTTATGCAGCCTGATTGATGGGAATTTTAACCTTGCAGTCTACACTCTGCCTTTGAACTATCAAAGTTGCAATGAGTCCAAATTTCAAAAACAGTCGACTGCCATTTTGTTGTTAGAAGAACGGGCTCGTTCGCGAACGACACATCACTCATTATGGCAGCTCCGTGTGTATCCCAAAAAATAGTTTGTATGCCAAGGTAAAATTTTCATAAATGTAACGTTCGTAAACCGAAAGGTTCGTAAGCCAATCACTGTATTGTTGTCAAGGGTGTGGGTGGGAGACAAGTAGGGGTAGGGGATAGTTTTGGAAAAGGTTAGGGGGGGTCACACTGTCATGATAATTGGCGCTCGGTGCAAACGCAAGCGTCATACCAAAATGGTAAAAGACGAGGATATGTAAGGTGTGAAAGATTGCGGCATCATGTTCTGTCAGGGGTGGATATTGTAAGCCCTTGTGAAGTGATGCTGCAGGCTTGAAGGTCGGGCACAAGGGATTTTTATTTGTATTTTTTTTTATATTCCCATGCTTAACTTTGTTTACATGTCACATCCAAGCGGCGTCGACTCAGTGTCACGCCATTTTTACGAATCGAGCACGGGGGGTGGGGTTAGTATATACCGCTTTGTCGGCTTGGGGCCAAGATGGTGCTGAGATGGTAGCTGCTTAAGACAGGCCAGAAGGAGCGACATCAGCAGCAGGAGGAGGCCGTAGGGCTGCAGCCGGTTGCCCAAAAGATGAGATGTGGCTTGTCGACATGGTTGGAAAAAAAAAAAAAAAAAGGTGAAGCCAAACATTTGTGGTGACAAGGTATTAGCGTGGCTATAAAAAGGCTCACGGAAGTGCTTGTTTTCAACTTACTGGGCATATTTTTTGAGATTTTAAATAATTTCTGCTCTGTATTAACTCATTCACGGATTTATTCGGGAATTTGAAAATATGACGTAAAGCGACATTCTAATTCGGGTTTTGTTTTTTTCTTGCTTGAGTGCCGATAAAACACTGGCCAGACCTCTGGCAATGTTTTTTCCCTTCCACAATAAGGCAACATTTGCCTTTTTTCCCCATTTTAGCGCTTTGTTCCAGCTTCAGCTGTTATTAAAGCGACATATAAACCAATATCTATGTATTATAATAATACATTTTATTTCTAAGCGCCTTTCAAAACTCTCAAGGTCACTTTATAATCACAGAATACGTTTTTGTATCGTCAAGCAGGGGCAGCCATACGCGCCAGCGTTCGCTTAGCCCGGAATAACTCAAATAGATAGAAAGCTAGCTAATAGATAGCTAATAGGTAGCTAAGAGCTAGCCAGCTAGATAGTTACCAGCTAGCCAGCTAGATAACTAGCTAGATAGCTAATAGAATTGCATTGTATTTTGGACAGCCGCCCCCATTTCAAGCTCATATAGCTCCAGACCCATATACTGTAATTTAGTAATTAACATTTTTTTTCTGATGAAAGAAGAGAGTCTCTGGTTTCTTACGCTGCTTTGAATATTTATGTCGTCCTAAAACTCAATATTCTGTGGGTCCTGGAATTCAAGTGAGAAAAGCCCTGGCACTGGCGTGGACACATTTTTGCACGTCTGGCATGAGTTAATATGCAATGCGACAATATGATTAATAAAGTCGTTGTATTTTTTTGTGTCACCCATTGACTTGCTGATAATACCATTCAAAAGTAACTTTTGATTTTATTATTTATTATTATTTTTAAATAAAAGCCAAATAAATGTTCTTATCCTGTGACTGTAATTTCTAAGGCGCTTGGAAATAAAATGTATTACAGTAAAGTCTCGTTATATCGATATCGGATATATCGATAGTCCCGGTTATATCGATATTTTTCGGACTCCCTTGAATATCGATATAACGAGACTTTACTGTATTATTCTTATTAATAAACACAGCTCATGCATCTGATATCAATAAAATGTTGAGATGTATTGGATGAAATACCCCTACCCTCCCCCCCACCCACACACACCACACCTCCCCGGGTTAGCGCTTTGCTAACAGGAATATTTGGCTCTTGTTCACCCAATTACTCAAAGCTCACTTGAGCTTTGGACCGAAATATGTAAAACGAGCTGGAGGGTGACAGTTTGGCTCATGCGAAACAAAGGAGACAGATACCCACTCACTTCACCCTCCGTTCCTTTTTTTGGGGGGTGGAGTGGGGCGACAGGCCAGGGTTGGCTGACCTTTGGGGATGGGGGGGGGGGGGGTGTAGGGATTCGCCAGCATCCGGATGGGGTTGGGGGAGTCCAGCGCGATGGAGGATTCAGAGGTGAGAGACCGTGAAGGGCCATCCCTAACAAGCGTTTGATTTCTCCCTCCAGGTGTCGTGTGCCTTACACCCTCCAGATGACTGCTCTCAAGGCACCGTCATGTCTTTGTGAAGTGATTCATCTCCTTCTCAATTTTTTTTACACAAAAGGATATTTTATGTCTTTTTCCCCCCCATATGAATCAATATTTTGCTTTATCCGGTTTCAGATTTAATGCGGATCGTGCTTACAACAGATATCTTAGACCACATAGGCTTAGTCATGCTAATGAGGTGACACTAGGGTGATTGGGCCAATCAGGGCTAGTCATAGTCCATAATCAGACAGTACAAAAGAAATAATCAGATTAGCTTCAGAGAGTAGTCCACTGCTCCCCCCAACCTTAGAGCAGGGACCTATCAGAACAAAGACCTCTGTCCGTTAGGGATGTATCTATACTAGCTATTAGCGGTCTAGTTGGCTGGCTATCTATCGTATCTATCAGCGGTCTAGCACGCTGGCTAGCTCTCTATGAGCTATTAGCTAGCTTTCTATCTATTTAAGTTACTTCCGGGTTGAGTACACCGCAGAAAAAACGAACCTGTGACTGTAAAGTGACCTTGAGAGTTTTGAAAGGCGCTTAGAAATAAAATGTATTATTATTATTATTATTATATAGTAGTCCACTGCTCCCCCCCAACCTTAGAGCAGGGACCTATCAGAGCAGAGACCTCCGTCCATTAAGGATATATATATATATAGGGTCAGATCTACCAGCGCAACTTTAGTTCGCTGACGAGGCTTTTCGGATGAGGACCGAAATGTCTGACACCTTCAAACAAATATAGATGACAGCTGATGACACCTTTTCATCAATTCAAGATAAGAAGCGATTTCCTTTTCACTGATTTACTGAATCAATCCACATACTTGGGTAAATGTTGGTTTTACCTCCCTGGTTCGGATCCATTGAGTGTTATTCATAAGCGTGGGGATAACAAGTGTTGGAGAATAATGAGGCCTTTTGTATGACGGGATGCAGCACATATTGTCTCATGATCTCTCCTCACACACACACACACACACACACACACACACACACACACACACACACACACACACACACACACACACACACACACACACACACACACACACACTGAGGCACTAACGAGGCTATAAAGGACCCCCGTGACACCTGGGGCAAAGACATAAAGACCTTCTGCAGTCAAGCGACAGATGACCATTTAAACAAGTCCTATTAGGCAGGTAGTTAACAAGGCCACTTCAATTCAATTTGCATGGGAAAAGCCATTGAAAAGCACCGGAAGATGCCAAAATTTACAAATGTAAAATCTGAATCAAAATCGAATCAAAATGGCATGTTACCGTGGATGTAACACACAGATGCACACACGTAAAAAAGTAAATCAAAATAAAATAAGCGACAGAAAATGCTATTGGTGTAACAAAGCAAGCCCTGTCCAGTGAGTACAGTACATAGTAACTTGCACACTATGAGGCACACAGTGCTTAATTCCTGACGTCAACTGGAGCTAACCACCCACCGGCTGCCTTCACCTCAACCCATCTGTTGGTTCATTATTGTATCTCCAGCCTGCCAAAAAGGGAAATCACTGGTGAAAATGAGGATGAATTGGAGTCCAGTGCATCGCAGTCTGGGAAAAGGATAGTGAATTGATAAGTTCTTAATGTATGTATTTCCTTTGGCGTGGGATCATTTTAAATACAGTAAAGTCTCGTTATATCGATATTCAAGGGAGTCCGAAAAAATATCGATATAACCGGGACTATCGATATATCCGACCCTGTTTGCATGTAATTTTCTCCGTGTGTGCATAGAAATAGTATCGATATAACGAGACTTTACTGTATATGATTACGATTTGGAAATTGCAAACATATAACATATATTCTTTATCCTCAGCCAAGCATGACTAACATTACTGATATGGATGCTTTATCATGTCCCCAGGCGTTCTTGCATAATGAACAATGCATTCAATCGAAATGTCTGCGAAAAATATTTAAAAGCAGGACGCGTTAAAATAAACTCAAGTTTAGGTTGGGATGGATTAATGGCATTTCCATTCATTTCAATGGGGAGATCTGACTTGAGATAGTCAGTGCTCAACTAACAAATTTACTCACAAAATAAATTTACCACTGCACTAAATGTGTGACGTTTGCTAGTGTACCTTGATACCTCTTGAGTGTGTCGGCTCAAATGAGTGTGTTGTTCTCATTGCTATGATTAGCAGGGAAGGGCGAGTGAAGCCTTAACTTCGCAAAGCATTTTGTTGCCAGGTCCCTGAGAGATCCCACTGTTTGTTTATATTGAACTTTGTAGGCCAGTGACTCTGCCAGGCTCCCCTGCTTACTACTGTAATACACAAGCTGCTGGGGACCTGCACAGCCAGCAAGAAAGATCAAGCGATTGGACGGACGCTGACGTTATTTATTTTATTTCATACATTTAGGTGTATTTATTTTCAACAATTCGTAGGGTAGCACGTGCATATGCATGAATCAATTGTGTGTGTGTGTGTGTATACTGCTGGCAACTCTTCACTGTGTCCTCTCCAGCTCTCAGAGCCTCCATCATAAACAGCCATAGCCTCTGGCAGGTGTTGCACTGCGATGCACAGCTCTGCCTTTCCCAAAGTGACACACAAACTGACGGAAAAATGTGCATGCAGAGCACACACACACGTCCGAAAAATACACCAGTGGGAATCCCCAAAGGTGAGCCTTGGAGGATGGAGTCAACACCTTATTATTAAAAATCACAGGCACCCACATGTGCACACATACAGAGAATGCGGCAGGTGTGTTTAAGACTCCTCTCAAAGCATCCAGATTCTCATATGCATCATGGCTTGTCGATACATTTTATTTTTATCAGATAAGCCTATCATGTTATCAGGTTGCAGGGTGACAGAGATAGGCAGACGACAGTGAGAGAGTTTCAACTTTGATAGTTCAAAGGCAGAGTGTCGACTGTAAGGTTAAAATATCCCATCAATCAGGCTCCACAAAATAACCCACACAAGCCATCTGTACACTTGATGCAAAAAGCTATCAACCCAGCTAAACAGAACACAATTGATGAGGAACTAGATAAAATTATCACCGAGAAAGCACATACAAGGATCATTCCTCAAGATGGTGAAAGAAGAAGGATAATGTTCCTCATCAAGTGTTTAATGCTAATGCTCCATTCCATCAAGCGATCAACCACATCACAAAGGTAAATACAATGACTTTATTATACAGTACAGTTTATATCTTTAATTATAATACCATAGCACATTTATTATCCATAAAATAAGGTATATTTGTGTAGTTTTAAGACTTAGAAAGTAGAAAACTATGTTTTATGGGGACCTGGTGATGGAGATACTCTCAATAAATAGCTTGGCAGAGGGGCGCAGAATTCAGACGTATGTCATCTGATGACTGCGTCTCCTGCCGGCAGTGGGGACAATCTTTCTGGTTCTTAGTCTCTGTCCACGGTGTCTGACTGTCATATCTCTGACACCTGGGAACGGATTATTCTCATTTTAATGGTTTCCTATGGGAAATTATTTTTTGGGATACACACTTTTCACCTTACACACTCTGTCTGGGAACCAATTAAGTTTCTAAGCCATGATATCACTGTACATTGTTTTCAAGATTGATTTAGTGAGGTCATGGTCCAAAACAGAAAAATCTCAGCCATCGCTAATCTTGACAAAGCAGTGAGTTTAAACCTTGTCCCTAAAAACCAATTCATCTGTGACCCTATAGTGCAATTCTCTGTCCATGGCTGACAAGACAGCACTAAATGTTCAAGCGAGGGAGGTAAGTGCTGGAAAGTCCTTTGACAATACAAGCATGGTTTCAGGATCCTGCTCAGTGCAGCTCTTTGAGAAAGGGAGTGGCACGTACAAGGAAGCACAACTTGGGCTGGAGAGGTCAGCCGCTGTGCGACTGGGGAGTTTGGTGAAATATGAAGATGTGAAACCCTTTGTGGGGAGATGTTATCTACTTGCTTCAGTGAATCTTTGCGTCTCGGAAAAAAAAAAAAAAAAAGCAAGAGAGTGCGGTCTGCTTGACGCAGGAGATGAGCCAAATCCCCTGACACCTTCCAGACAAGAAGACTTTGGATGTTTAATGACAGGAATCAAAACACGTGCAGATCATCAACTTTCAATATGATAAGCAGTCAATTCAAAAGGGGATGCGAGGATTGAAATTCAACGTTCAAAATAAATCACTCAGTTGAGCGGAATTCAATCCCAAGACTCAAAATGAATCACGAAATAGATTGCTATCTCTATTCTATTGAAATTCAATTCTATTTACAGTGATACCATGGCTTACGAACTTAATTGGTTCCCAGACACAGTGTGTAAGGTGAAAAGTGTGTATCCCAAAAATTAATTTCCCATAGGAAACCATTCAAATGACAATAATCCGTTCCCAGGTCCCCATAAAACATAATTTTCTACTTTCTCATTTTCTAAGCCTTAAAACTACACAAAAAAAACCTTGTTTTATGTATAATAAATGTGCTATGGTATTATGTTTAAAGAAATACACTGTACACTGTGTATAATAAAGTGGTTTTATTTACCTTTGTGATGGTCGTTGAATTGGATAGAGTGGCCGGTTTCCTCAGCATGAAACACTTGATGAGGAACGTGACTTTCTTCTTTCACCATCTTGAGGAATGATCCCTTGTAGGTGCTTTCTCTGCGATAATTGTATCTAGTTCCTCATCAATTGTGTTCTGTTTAGCTGGGTTAATAGCTTTTTGCATCAAGTGCACAGATGGCTTGTGCGGATTGTTTATGGAGCCTGATTGATGGAATATGTTAACCTTGCAGTCTACACTAAGCCTTTGGATTGGATTGGATATGCCTTTATTAGTCTCGCAGTGGAGAAATGTACATTTCACAGCAGCAAAGTGAACTATCAAAGTTGAAACTCTCTCACTCTCGTCTGCCTGAACCAAAACCCGAACAAATTCGGGAATGGCGCTCTATTTCATATTTTCAATTCCTGAATAAATTTGGCAATGGTAGTGAATGAGTTAATATTATGTCAATTTTTGTGATTATTTTTTCACAAAAAAAAACAATGGAAAAGAGTTCGTCCAATTTTTTATGACCTGGGTTCGATAAACCTGTGCAGCCACCATCCCTATCGGAAACAGATTCTTCCACACATCCACTTCTTCTGGCTGAAGGCTTCTCACAGCTACGATATCTTGCCCTCGGTTCAGGAACTGAAAATGAGAATCTCCAAATCAGGAGTCAGGGAGTCGTGTCGAAGCCTGACCCTGTATTCTCACCTCCAATTCAACTGGACTTGTGAATGGTGGAGTCCTTCTTTCTCTCAGTAGGATTTTTCCATTATTCTTTCATGTCTTTTATTTATCACACCTTTATTTAGTGGCACTATGTAATGCATTTTTTTTCTCCAAGTTATCCTGCTCAGTCTGTGGCTTTTTACTTCCCAGAGTTATTCTTTAGATTTGAAATAAATTTGGGAAAGGAGGGTGAGGACAAAGGAAGAACAATTTGGATAACTAATGCATCTTTTTGCCAATCAAGATTCCCCCCCCCCAATCCTCCTCAATTTAAAATAAAAAATCAATATTGAAGTACACAGTCAACACTATTCATTGGGATAAAAAAAAAAAAACACACATTTGGAAAAAAATGTACGTTTTTACATATCCAGGTAATAAAACTCCAAACAAAGCCAAAATTAACACAAAAAAAATTGTCAGGCCAACCTAAAAACAAATAAATAAATAAATAAATACATAAATAAATAAAAGGAAAATAAATAAATATAGAAATAAATACATAAATAAAAACATATAAATCAACATAAATTAACTGATAAGTATATAGATAAATAGATAAATAAACAGATAAATAAATAGATAAATAAACAAATAAATAAATAAATATCATACATGAACCGATTGGTGGGTTCATAAATAAAAGGGTTAATACATAAACGAATAAAAATCTAAATAAATACATAAATACACGAATAAAGAGATAGATAAACAAATCAACACATAAATAAATAAATACAAACATAAATACATACATACATGCATACAAAAATAAATAAATAAATAAACAGATAGATTAACTGAAAAATAAACAAATTGGGCATTGAACTACGTAAAAAACAACCACATAAATAGAATGAAAAAAAACAAATAAATAAATAAACAGATAAATAAACCGATCAATAAATAAACATACAAATATTTTTGTTTTTAAATGTGTAAATAAATAAATGAATACAAATGTAAATAGCCAGAGAAATAAACAAATAAATTCAGTAAAAAAAGATAAAATAAACAAATAACTGGTAAATAAAAAGATGAATAAACAAACAAATAAATACTTAAATAAAATGAACACATAAACACATAACTAATACACTAAACAATAAATATAAACATAGACCATTAAAGGCAAATCCAATCCAATAAACAATCAATCAAATCAATCAATCAATCAATCAATCAATCAATCAATCAATCAATCAATCAATCAATCAATCAATCAATCAATCAATCAATATCATATATGGACTGATTAGTGGGTTATGTTGATCTGGAGGTCGGACTGGGACCAAGGGGGTTCTGTGCGAGCATTTGACAAACAGGTGACAGGTGGAAGAGAACCAGAGTTTGAGAGCATATGGTGGTCCGAGGAGGAACAGCAGGGAGTACAAGGGGAGAAGATTTGAAAAGAAAAAGAGACGGGGGGGGGGGGCGTGGTGACGACAGCATGGGGTCAACGAGATGCTGTCGCTGCCTGTTCTGACAAGTCAGAGATGGAGAATGGAGGTAGTAAGGCTGAGTAAAGAATTAGTGGACCCTGCTGGTGTGCTGGCCTCTGTGATCCATGGACTGATTGTGTGGTACTGCCTCGGGCTAACCCTGGCACCTTTGACAGTGTCGGGGGGACCATGATGGTGGCAGCCCAAAATAGACATTGCATCATGAAAAGCTGCTGGCGGATGACATTGAACTGAATCGATTTATGAGTTGTGATTGAGTTAATCGTCAAAATTCAGTTACGGATCAATCGCTTTACATAGCGGAAGAATGATATCATACATGGTTTGAATCGGCCCACATTTTGAGCGGCCATTTTAGACGGACTGTATTCACGCTTTGGATTCGTTGTTGAAGGCATTCTGTTTCCGAGAGCACACGCGAGCTAACCCATGACATGCTTCTATTCACGTCAGGGCAGAAATTGGCAGGGCAACCTAAAAAACAAACAAACAAACAAATAAATAAATAAATAAGTAAATAAATAAATAAATAAATACAAATAAGGAACAATAAATAATAAAAATAAATACACAAATAAATAAATAAAAATACAAATAAATAAAAATACAAATAAAAACATACAACAGACAAATAAACAGATAAATAAGGAAATAAATAAATAATAAATACATAAATAAATAAATCAACACATAAATTAACAGATAGATAAACATACAAATAAACAGATAAATAAATACATAAATAAAAATACAAATAAATACATAAATTAATAAATCAACACATAAATTAAATTAACTGATAAATAAACAGACATATAAACAAATCAATAAATAAATAAATAAACACATAAATTAACAGATAAATAAAAAGAAAAATAGACAGATAAACAGATAAATAAATAAATAAATAATCAATAAATAAATAAAAATACTAATACATAAATAAATAAATCAACACATAAATTAAATTAACTGATAGATAAACAGACAAATAAACAGATAAATACATAAATAAATACATAAATAAATACATAAATAAATGAATAAATCAATACACATATTAACAGATAGATAAACAGACAAATAAACAGATAAGTAAATAAATGAATAAATAAATAACTTAAAATACAAATAAATACATAAATACATAAATACATAAAAGAATAAATCCAAACATAAATTAACAATTAGATAAACAGACAAATAAATAAATAAATAAATACATAAATACAAATAAATAAACAGTCACGGAAATTAAGTCGGGGATTAATCGCTTTACATAGCAGAAGAATGATATCATACATGGTTTGAGTCGGCCCACATTTGGATTCGCCATTTTAGACATATTCACGCTTTGTATTCATTGTTAAAAGCATTCTGTTCCGAGAGCACACGCGAGCTAGCCCATGACAGGTTTCGTCATCTGTGAAAAAAAAAAAAAAAAAAGCCCACAGCCAGTTGGGGGAAACGAGGGACATGAAATCACTTTCAGTGGGAAATAAAGGCGACATTGTGGAGCGGCCTGCTGGTAATTACACGGCACGGGCCCACACTGAAGGAAGCTGTTTAGCAATATGGCCCTGGCCTGGGCCTCCGCTGCTGATCTCATTTGGCTGCATTAATTAGCTCGCTAGGAGCCTTCCGAGCGGGGTGTTAACGCAACAGCCCACTGCTTGGCCTGAACGTTGGTTAGTATGAGATGACTAGCTCAGCAGTCTGTTCAATCCTGTGGAAAATCAAGCCGCCCTCCTGAACTTTCTTACACCTTTTCATCCCCGGCCCCACCTCCTTCCATCCTATCAGCCGAAGACAGCTGTGGCTACTCAGAGGGCGCGACTGCTCCCTATTCACCGCACTGAGAATGATGGCAGCCACAAAATGCCAGCTCTGTTTTTGTTGTTGTTGTTGATTTTTTTTTTTTTTTTTTACCCCCGCAAGGCATTCTGTATTTGGTTTGAGTTTTAAATTCATCTTGGAATCATTAAAAAATGTTATATTTCAGATTAAATCATATTTCGGGGAAATCTTGTTATATTTTGCAAATAAAAATATATATTACAGTATATTTATTTGTGGAAATACTTTTTAAATTGAGTTATTTTTGTTATTTTTTTATTGTTGTCATTAATTCCAATGTATAATAAATTACCAATTACAAATATGTAATCTATCTTGATTTATTCTTACATGTGTATGCTGACTTTTAAAAACGTTTGGCCACTACTGTGTGTACAGGTGCATTGGTTATTATTATTATTAGTAGTAGTAGTAGTAGTAGTAGTAGTAGTATCACAATCAGTATCACTATGACTATCAGTATCGGTATCAGTATCAGTATCAGTATCAGTATCAGTATCAGTATCACTAACACTAACACTAACATTAACATTAACATTAACACTAACGCTAACGCTATCACTATCACTATCAGTATCACTATCACTATCACTATCACTATCACTATCACTATCACAAATCTAAAATTACTGAACGGTGGATTCTCATCTTTGTATTTTTATTGGAAGATAGTTAAGGTCACTGTCTACACACTATGCTCCCAAATCCAACATATGGTTAGGGCAGAAGACAACCGACGTCACTTTTTTGTTTCTTAACTAACATCAGAAAAACGTTTTATAGTATCTAAAATAGCCAAAACACGCAGTATGATATTTTTAGTCAAATGCAAAACATCAATAAAAATGACTTAAAGTGTCCAAAGTCTGCAAAAAAAATGAGCTTCGAATTGGGCATTTTCAGAAAGTCCCGCCCCCAGTTGGTGACGTCACAGCTTGCATTGCTGCAGAATCAAAACAATGGCTTCAGATTAGGATAATATGCTTTCTTGTTACACATCCAGTTATGAATATGATTCAAATAGTTCTGAAGAGGAAAGCATACATGTTTGCAATCGATTAAAGAATGTATTCCGTGTCATTATGAGGCAACATTGAGCGGAGATGTCTCAACGAAAAAGAGGCACAATATGGCGACCTCCTGTGGCCACCTCTGTTTCCACAGGCTGATAAATTCCTTATTTGGAGCTTAGACGCCCTCTTCTGGCGGCTTTTGGGTGCAACACGAGGTCCCCAGACCAAACAAGTACAGCAAAATACATTGACATGATGGAAGGACCGCTACAATGCGTATTTTTTTTGATCAGGGGCGTTCCTTTCGTGACGTCACGTACGGACTCGTCACCAACTCAAAAATTAAACTTCCTGAATGTTCAGCGCGAGTCTTAAAACGTAAAATATAGCTATATGCGGTGGAATCTTATTAAAATACGCTCAGTAGAAGTCATTTGAAACCAATTTACAAATTATGGACACACTTGTCCGGAGACGTCGGTTGTCCTTTAAGTCATAAATACAAACATACACTGGTGTCACTAATTTTTTCCACCTAGAGTATAAGTTACCATATAACATTGAGATCCTTTATCATCAGTCATTCCTCTTGATGACGTAATTCTCTCTTATTTCTTCATCTCTGAATCCGTCGCTACCACCGTGGCACGGAATCAACATGTCAATCATGCACATGATCGACATCTTCCCAAATAAGAAGAATCAGGGAATCGCTAGTATCTCTCCGCAATGCGATAGCGGTTTCCAAATGCTAGTAAAAAAAGAATCTGGAATCTGTTGAAGGTGAGCCATGCGTGTCACATAGGTCAGGCAGCAGTCATCATTTCCATAAGGTGCCGATGGAGCAGGTGATACGAGGGTGCTGGCATGAGCAACAATCGAGGTAACGGGGCAGATGGACCTGTCTTGCACTGACCACGTAGCTCAGCACCCCGCTGGGGCCCTGGGTGGGGGCCCGAGCACGCTACCAAAAAGATGGGGGTCCCACCGAGAGCCTGGCATTGAGCCTCGACCAGTCTTGGCCCGCACCCATTTTTTTTTTGCAGCCACTCACCCAGTCCTCTTCCATACCGCCCTGTTAAAACGCTGACCAAGCCCGGAGGGCTCGGGTTTGCCTCTTGGGCTAACAATGGACCAGACAGCAAGCTGGTCCACGTGTAGGCCAAGCCAAATACCTCGGTTTATGAAACCATTGGCTTACGAACGTTTCGGTTTACGAACGTTACATTTATGAAAATTTTACCTTGGCATACAAACTATTTTTCGGGATACACACGGAGCTGCCACAATGAGTGATGTGTCGTTCGCGAACGAGAGCCCGTTCTACTGAAAGAATAAATCTATTCCCCGCCCCTAGTCGTCGGTTAAAGCCACGTGATTGGTTAAGAACGCAGCAGTGAGGGGGGTTTACAGACAAAGAGAGAGTGAAGGCCATTCTGCAAAAAAGAAAATGGCTGCCAAATTTTTTTTTGTCCTCTATTCCCCACGCCCAGTCTTCGGTTAAAGCCACGTGATTGGTCAAGAATGCAGCAGTGAGGGGAGGTGTTTTAAACATTAAAGAAACAGGCAGACGACAGAGACAGAGAGTGACAAAATGGATACAAAACCAGTGAATTTGGACTCATTTCAACTTTGATAGTTCAAAGGCAGAGTGTAGACTACAAGGTTAAAATTCTCATCAATCAGGCTCCACAAATAACGCGCACTGGCCATCAGTTCAATTTGAAATTAAAAGACAAGCAAGGGAAACAGCTATTAATGATGTTTTTAGTGTGTCTGCTTGCATATGTTGCTGTTGCAATATCACAACTTCCAAGATGTACATCCCAGAGCTCCTTCAGACACTTTATGCTAAAAGCTATCCATTCCATCAAGCCATCAATGACCTTCACAAAGGTAAATAAAACGACTTTATTATACGGTACGGTGTATTTATTTAATTATAATACCATAGCACATTTATTATACATAAAATAAGGTATATTTTGTGTAGTTTTAAGACTTAGAAAGTACAAAATTATGTTCTATGGGGACCTGGGAACGGATTATTCTCATTTTAATGGTTTCCTATGTGAAATTAATTTTTGGGATACACACTTTTCACCTTAAACACTCTGCCTGGGAACTAATTAAGTTCGTAAGCCAAGGTATCACTGTACAAGTTGAAAACAACGTTTGTCACATTTGACGCGATGATCAAATTTTTGGAAATCTGTTAGTGCAGATGTAAGTCATCTTTGTTGTCTGCTACTTTGGAGGTCCAGTCGCGTTCCATTATGTGGCAAACGCACACAGTGGGAGCTGTGAATTTCTTTTGCAAGGTGATATTTCCTGGCTGTACGCAAATAAAGCACACGGATAAATGCTGTCACCAAAACTGAGAAGCGGTCTCTCACCG
>NC_142753.1:9538557-9548557 GCF_051943395.1 Hippocampus bargibanti | reverse complement strand
AGTACCTGGGGGAAGGGGACTGGCTGTACTTGGCATCCTGAAAATAACCGATAGCTTCAGAAGACTTTGAACAAGAGTTTACTTTTAAGATAACATCTCCGTAGTGTAAATTAAAAATAAATTAGTCATTAAATATGAATTTGATTCCATTTTAAAGCCCATAATGTGCATGCTATGCAAAAGCAAAATCTGTCAACCGGCTAAGGAGGAGGGTAAATTAATAATAATAATAATAATAATAATAATAATAATAATAATAATACATTTAATGTATAAGGGCCTTTCAAAACACTCAAGGACATTGTATAGAAATAATATAAATATAAGTACAAGTACAAGTACAAGTAAGTACAAGTACAAGTGCAAGTAAAAGTGCAAGTAAAAGTGCAAGTACAAGTACAAGTACAAGTATCAGTATAAATATAAATATAAATACAAATATAAATACAAATATAAATACAAATACAAATACAAATACAAATATATTTATATTTATAAATATAAATATAAATATAAATATAAATATAAATATAAATATAAATATAAATACAAATATACATGTACATTCAAGGACACTTTACAGCAACAATCATAACAATACATAGTGTCCTTGAGAGTTTTGAAAGGCACTTATAAATGAAATTTATTATCATTATTATTACATACATGCGTACATACATACATCCATACATAGATCCATACATACATACATACATGCATACATACATAGATAGATACATACATACATAGATAGATACATACATACATACATACATACATACATACATACATACATACATACATACATACATACACATACATACATACATACATACATACATACATAGATAGATAGATAGATAGATAGATAGATCCATACATCCATACATACATACATACATACATACATACATACATACATACATACATACATAAGCAGGCATTTTTCCATTCTCATGAAGGCTTCTGAATTCATTTTAACCGCTAGCACAAGAGCGCATTCTTCGTACCGTTCGACACGATATCGTCAAGCACGCAACAACTGCAGCGGAAAGCGCCATGCCCCAAATATTACTTATGTGTTGATGTTTCTAATCTGGGTTGAATCATTAAGGAAGTGAGTCTTTCTATCGAAGGGCTAAGGAGCTGTCAAGGAGACATTCACAGGCAGGTTTCGCCATTGAAGAGTGTGAGGAGTCTCATCAGGGTCTTCCATGTTTTCCCCGCGCCTGTTTATAAAGAGAGCGCTTTATTTGGAGTGAATGCATTCTAGCAAGGTCTCCTCTGTTGCGGTACGTTGATTACAAAGTGTTTTCGCGGTTAGCCCGGAGTGACTCTATTCCAGGCCTAACAGAGTGACGGGCGGTCTTAATGAAACGGAATTGTCATGATGTGCGGGGAAGGGTTTTTTTTTTTTTTTAGAAGGGGTCTTAAAAGACAACCGACATCTCCGGACAAGTTGTGTGCATAATTTGTAAAATGGCTTCAAATGATTTCTACTGAGCGTATTTTACAAAGATTCCACCGCATATAGCTATATTTTACGTTTTAAGACTCGTGCTAAATATTCCCGAAGTCTTGTTTTTGAGTTGGTGACGAGTCCGTACGTGACGTCACTGAAGGAACGCCCCTGACCGAAAAAAAAAAAGGATACATCGTAGCAGTCCTTCCATCACGTCAATGCTTGTTTGTTCTGAAAACCTCCTGTTGCACCATAAAGAGTCAGAAGAGGGCGTCCAAGCTCCATGTAAGGAATTTATCAGCCTGTGGAAACGGGCCGATTAATTCCTCACAGGAGCTAGGTGGCCATTTTCTGCCTCATTTTGGGTGAGATATTTCCCACCAATGTTGCCTCAAAATGGCACGGAATAAAATCTTTAATCGGTTGCAAACATGTATGCTTTCCTCTTCAGAACTATTTGAATCATATTCATAACTGGATGTGTAACAAGAAAGCATCTTCTCCGAATCTGAAGCCATTGTTTTGATTCTCCAGCAATGCAAGACGTATTGACGTGACGTCACCAACTGGGGGCGGGACTTTCTGAAAATGCCCAATTCGCAGTTCAATTTTTTTTTGCAGATTTTGGACACTTTAAGTCATTTTTATTGGTGTTTTGCATTTCAATATAAATATCATACTGTGTGTTTGGGTATTTTGATGCTATAAAATGTTTTTCTGATGTCAGTTAGGAAACAAAAAAGTGACGTCGGTTGTCCTTTAAGGGCGTTTTTTTGCTGTCTCTTTATTGTGACAAAACGGGTAGCTTTGTTTGATTTTGTTTACGGGTGACGGGACTTTAAATAATAATAAAATTGTTTTCACGTCGTCGACGATCACTGTGATGAAAATTGACATTTTGCCTCTTTCAGTGTTGCTTCCTTTTCTGCTGTAGTTGTCTGCTCACTCGTGTGGTTTTTCTATTCAGCTGGTCTTTTTATTTAGGGGGCTGGGGGGGGGGGGGGTATTTATTAATTTTTTTTGGCTGTGGTCCGCGGCTGCCTTTGCTGGTGTGAGTGAATTTCTCACAGCTTCTCCTGAATGTGTTTTTCAAAAGTCCTATTCGACATTTGGTGCAACTATAATCGGCGCTTAGCCATGGTGCAGACGTGTCTTTGGTTTCACACATTTATGACTTGTCATTTCTTTGCACGATTTTTATGTGATTTTTTTTTAACTGTTTTATTTCATCTTTACCAATTTAAATGGAAATAAATGGCATTTCAAATTACCTCCTTATAACTCGGCTAGTAAGTCCGCAAATACATTTAATCTAAAGTGACCAAAAATAGTCATGTGCCTTTTGCATTTTTTTCATACACTTGCCGTTCAAAGGACAACTGACGCCTCCGGACAAGTTGAGTCCATAATTTGTAAAATCACTTCAAATGACCTCTACTTATCATATTTTACAAAGATTCCACTGCATATAGCTATATTTTACGTTTTAGGACTCTCGCTGAATATTCAGGAAGCCTTATTTTCGCGTTGGTGACGATTCCTAACGTGACGTCACGTCAGGAACGCCCCTGACCGAGAAAGCGACACACAATGCATTTTGGGTACTTTGTTCGGTCTGAAAACTTTGTGTTGATCCGTGTTGATGGTGAAATTAGAAGGAAAACACATAAATAACGCAATGGTGATGGTTGCGCCAAGACTACTATTTGATACTAGTTGACACAAATTCCCAGCAGACAAATCAGCCCATTTCCAACGGAGCTTGGGCGCCATCTTGTGCATTTTCTGGGACGCTACATTGGAGTCCTGACGGCTCGAATTGATGCGGAAGAACTTCTTTAATTCATTGCAAACATTTATGCTTTCCTCTTCAGAACTATTTGAATCATATTCATAACTGGATGAGTAACAAGAAAGCATCTTCTCCAAATCCGAAGCCATTGTTTTGATTCACGAGCAAGGCAAGATGTCTTGGTGTAACGCCACGAACAAGGGGGCGGGACAATCTGAAACTGGCCATTTCCGGTTTCATTTTGAAGTCGTTTTTGGACACTTTAAGTCATTTTTATTGGTGTTTTTTTTGACTAAAAATATCAGCCTGCGTGTTTTGGGTATTTTAGATGCTATAAAACGTTTTTCTGATGTCAATTAGGAAACAAAAAAAAATTGTCGGTTGTCCTTTAAAAAAAAAATGTAAATGAGTGTATATTTCAACACCAAGATTATAATCGCCCACCTTTCCCCCATGCATATTAACTATTTTCTATGATCAACTCAAACATCACCATCCTTGTAGCGGAAAATTACTTTTTGACACAACGGTGCGCTACCGATTAATAAACAGTAACATTTGACTCCTCGCTCAGTCATACTCTGATGGGGCCAATATCACAAAGAACAACTTGCGAAGCTATAATGAAGCGACCATCTTGTTATTGACAAGGGAGACACTATTGCTTTAGTGCAAAAGCTTCCAACAGAGACACTCCAGTGCACACATTATTACCCTGGCCGCTAAAATGAGCTAATGTTCCGCTGCCAGCGTTTGTCTCGGGTGGGTTTGATGCTGAATTCCCCTCTCGCAATTGCAATAAAAAAGGAGGTGCAAATGAAAGCTAAACAAAGTAAAATATAAAAAAAATAAAATGTAAGGGGTTGTACAGTATGATATAATAATGTGGAATTTCCTTGAGTCTTGAAAGGCGCTTATAAATGAAATGTATTATTATTATTATTATTATTATTATTATTATTATTATTATTATTATTATTGCATGGATGCATGTATACATGGATGCATGGATGCATGTATGCATGTACGCATGAATGTATGTATGTACGTATGTATGCACTGTATGTATGTATGTATTTATTTATTTATTTATTTATGCGTTTATTTATTGATTGATTTATTGATGTATTTATCTATTGTATGTATGTATTGATGTATTTGTTGATGTATTTATCTACCCGTTTATTTACTTATTTATTTCTTTATTTGTGTATTTATCAATGTTATTTATTTATTTATTTATGTATTTATTTATCTTCCCGTTTATGTTTGCATGTATTTATTTATATATTTATTCATCTGTTTGTTTATTTATTTATTTATTTATCTACACATTTATTGATTTATCAATCTATCTATTTATTTCTTTATTTATCTACCCCTTTATTTCTTTATTAATTCTTCAATTTATCACATTATTTATTCATTTTTTAAATCTATTTATTTATCTCATCTCATCTCTATTTATTTATATGTATATTTATTTATTTGCTGATGTATTCATATACCTGTTTATTTATTTATTATTTTAGTTCTAAATTCATGGAGGGTCTTTTTTTTCCCCTTCTGTTAAATAATTATCTTTTTTGTACTATTTGCAGCATGCACATATGGCGACATCACCCCCCCTCCTTCAACCCCCCCACCACACCAATGCACACATTTGTACACCATTAAATTGACAAACACCTGACATGTGTTCAAACAGCAAGCACAGTTCGATTTGTCTTTCTATTTTTCGCAATTTCAATAAATAATTTGGGTATGTGTTTTTTTTTTATTCAGATATAATTTGGGGGATATTTTTTTTTTAAACACTTTTTTTAGCTTTCCACAACCTGTCAATCATACAGATACAGACTATTGGTGGGGTTAGACACGACAGGTCAAATTCACAACTGAGGCGAGACACACAAATGCACCTTTCACGAAGCAAGAAAGTCATTCTTCTCATGAATTATCTCTGATTAATTGCTTTGCGCTGAAAGTCAACATGCAAAGGTCACGAAGGTCAGAGAATTGACAAACATGGCTGACAAATGACTCTTAACAAACGGGGACCGCACAGTGTAAAAAAAAAACATGTAAAATAGCAAATGTGATATTGATTCTATTTTCACTTTTGTCTTCTGGCAGCTGGGGGAGAAACTCTTGTGAGAACGGATGATTGTATACTTAAGCTTTTTCAATTGGCCTTCCTCGCATGCTCTTAACACCTACATTTGCTCTTAGCCAGCCTACACATTTACTCGTCAGAATCCTTTTACTCGCATCTTGCATCAGTTTTTAAAGTCTTAAAACTGGATTTTAGCCAACGTGCATGCAACGGTTAGACATTTTCATAACTATAGAAGGAACATTTTAAATTAAATTGCACCTCAGATTCAGAAATGATCGTAATTACCGAGTCGTCGGTTAAAAGAATATCAGTCATGGAAAAACAAAGGAATTTTGTACTTCAGACTCACGTTTCTCGTGCTTTTGATGCAAAGTCTCAAAGTGCCTCCTAGTGGATCTTCTCGGTCGCAACTCTGCGAGCACAATATGGGGATTTTCATTTGACCCATTAAGAAGGGCTCAGGAGTTCAAGTGAGGTAATTAAATGAGCCATTTTTTGGCACGGGATAACAAGATGGCACTTTTGTTTCTCGCACAAATGATGTTCAATTTCTGTATACAGTATTTACAAACTGAAAACTGGGTGAAGGTCAAATGACGTTGTGTGTGGGGTTCACAACACGGTGGTGGTGTGTGTGTGTGCTCGCGTGTGTCATTAATACAGCCTCAAACCTAAACACAAACACGTGCCAATCCTTTATCAATGTCATTGTAATTATAGGCAGTTAAATTCAATTTGACATAATAAAAATAAATATATATTTTTTCCAACTCCAAGTCCCATCTCAAGCAACATTTTTTGGTTAATGTTTTATTGTACTGAAACATTCTCATTTAAGTAACATGACTGAGAAACACGTGTGAGCGTTTAGCAATTAGCATTTATGCTAATTACGTATTTGACATTGACAACCCAAAACAAAAATTACCAACACAACCTCCCAAAAATTACTATTTTGGTATAAAAAAAAATATGTGATGAAATTATAACCAAAGTGCAGTTGGAATAAAAAAGTAACAATGATGTAGAAAAAAAGTGAGAGGAATGAAAGTATTATATTGAACAGGCTGGGACATTATTTCACCTCAAAGGAAAACAATGCCGGTGTCGCAAACATTAAACAATGCAAAGACTCATCAGCGGTTGATGTAACAATCTAAATATTCTCCCGCAATTCCAATTCCCATCTCACGTATCCGTTTTTATGTATTCATTTATTTGGTCGTTGTTTTATTGTACTGAAACATTCTCCTTTGAGTCACGTGACTGAAAAACAAGAGTGAGCTTTTAGCAATTAGCATTTATGCTAATTAAATTTACATTAATTCACCAACCAAAACCGAAAAATACCGACATAATCTCCCAGAAATTACAATTTAGGTAAAAAAAAATATGTGATTAAATTACAACCAAAACTGTAGTTGAGATGAAAAAGCAACAACAATGTATTTATTTCACCTCAAAGGAAAACAATGCCGGTGTTGCAAAAAAAAAAAATAATGCAAAGAATCATCAGTTGTTGATGTAACAATCAAAATATTTCCCCCCAATTCCCATCTCAGGCATCCGTTTTGAGTTATTTCTTTATTTATTTAGTTATTTTAATGAAAATTTCTAATTTGAGTCACGTGACTGAAAAACGAGAGTGAGCCTTTAGCAATTAGCATTTATGCTAATTGCGTATTTGACATTGACAACCCAAAACGAAAATTACCGACACAACCTCCCAAAAATTACAATTTAGGTCACAAATATGTGATTAAATTATAACCAAAGTGCAGTTGATATAAAAAATTATAATAAAAAAAATAACAACGATGGAAAAAAAGTGAAATGAATTTATTATATTGAACAGGTTGGAACGTCATTTCATCGACTGGCCACAAAGGAAAACAATGCCGGTATTGCAAACAAACAATGCAAAAATCATCTGCTCCGATTGACATAATTGACTGTTGGCTAATGGATCGAAAAGGACACATTGCTTGTCTGGGAAAAAAAAAGACGGAGGGAGAAAAATGCTCTGGCACTGCCCAAGAGGACCTGTCCCCCTGATCTACACAGACGGTTCTTGCAGTTCCACCTGTCTGCTTGTCTGTCTTCTCTGGCAATGAAAGAGCCACGTAACAGACTCATTTGGGCAATCTCCCTTCTGTTTGGATCAGACGGAGCACCAGAATGGCTTTAAAAAAAGAGACAGACAGAAAATGACGTCAGATAAGATTTGGGGATTTTTCGTTCTGTCGTCTTGAAAGTTTTTATTGGGTGTATGCTGTCATCTAGTGGTCATTAAGAAGAAAGCGCTATTAAAGGACAACCGACACCCTTTTTTGTTTCCTAACTGACGTCAGAAAAACGTTTTATAGCATCTAAAATACCGAAAATACATAGGCTGATATTTTTAGTCAAATGCAAAACACCAATAAAAATTAGTTAGTGTCCCAAAACTACTTCAAAATGACCCCGGAAATGGCGAGTTTCAGAAGGTCCCGCCCCCTTGTTCGTGACGTCACGCCAGGACGTCTTGCCTTGCTCCAGAATCAAAACAATGGCTTCAGATTCGGACAAAATGCTTTCTTGTTACTCATCCAGTTATGAATATGATTCAAATAGTTCTGAAGAGGAAAGCCTAAATGTTTGCAATCGATTAAAGAAGTCCTTCAGTATCATTTTGAGGCATCTGGACTCCAATGTAGCGTCCCAGAAAATGCACAAGATGGCGCCCAAGCACAGTTGGCAATGGGCTGATTTGTCTGCTGGGAATTTGCGTCAACTAGTATCAAATAGTAGTCTTGATGCAACACACAACGATTCACCATCGCGTTATTTATGTGTTTTACTTCTAATTTCGCCATCAACACGGATCAACACAAAGTTTTCAGACCAAACAAAGCACCCAAAATGCATTGCGTGTCGCTTTCTCGGTCAGGGGCGTTCCTGACGTGGCGTCACGTCAGGAATCGTCACCAATTCGAAAACAATACTTCCTGAATATTCAGGGTGAGTCTTAAAACCTAAAATATAGTTATATGCCGTGGAATATTTGTAAAATACGCACAGTAGAAGTCATTTGAAGTAATTTTACAAATTATGGACACAACTTGTCCGGAGGTGACGGTTATCCTTTAAATTCATTCAATTATTCAGGACTGTTCGACTGAAAATCTAATGAAATCAGGCAAAATGAGGCATATTCTTTTAAATTGTGATTTTTATGTCCTGTTCTAAATTTTGGTAAAGTTGACTATTAATATTTGTGGATTTCGCTATAATTATATTTGGAAGTTGTAGTAGTTTATAGGGCTATGACTTTGACAGTGGCTCATTTTATTTTTTATTCAAATGTGATTGCTGATTCGTATAAAATCCAGCTTTGGTACACACTTTCAGAATTGCTCATTGACTACAGTGGCTTGTCCTTTTAGCAGATGCTGATTTGTGAATGTATTAAATCAGTCATCTTGAAGCTGTAGTTAGAAAACAAAAACAACAAAAAAATCAGTCAAATGCTTGCTGGCACTCTTCCGTTTTGAGGACGTCAATCAAGCCTGCCTGGCAGGCAGTCGGAACCTCTTTCAGTCAATCATTTTCCAGAGACACCGCAGGCCACCTAGCAGATGAGATCAAAAAAGAATAAACGCAACAAAATGAAAACATTATGGAGATGACAGAACAGACTCCTGGCAATGCTGAATGGAATTGTGATGTGATCAACCATGGAGGAGAGTCGCCATTTTGCTAATCTGTGAGATCCACTGAAAGAGTTTCGCTTGGTTTTGTTGTGGTGTTTTTTTTTTTTTTTTTAACACCCGCATATCAATTTTTCATCGTTCATAAATAGGGTGGTGGAGCAACTTTGGGACTTTTCAGTGTTGGTAAATGAGCTTTTGATGTCTTTCTCTCATAAATATTTTAGCATCATCATGTTCCAAAAAACACTGTATTTATTGTCGATAGCTTTGAGAACAGAGGACTCGCGTGAGCTTCACTGGTTCTGCTTTAACATATGCTTCGCCGTTTTATTGTGACACAAATATTTCCATTTGCTCAATCTGTTTCCGTTCGAAATGTTTTTGATTCAGTATAATAAAGCAGATGGTATCAACATTTTTTTTGAGTGTGTTGGCTGTCTTTTGTGTATTCACTTTTTGTGGGTGACCATAATCTGCCCAGTTGGGAATAAAAATAATTCCACGGTTATAAACAAAGTTAGAGCACTTTGTGGATATTGATTATTTGATTGAATTTGAAACCCAGTTTTAATTTTTAAAACTAAAACTAACTCGACGACAAATGCTGAACGTATTCAAGTTAGCTTAGCGATTGGCAACGTAAAATGGCTGCCGGGAGCTTCGTTTTTCACTTTGCTCTTATTCGCTCTGTAATTCTTTCTCTCTGGTCAAACTGTACAAAGTAAAATGTACGAAAAACAAGAAAGAAAAAGGATGCCCTCCTCTCCCGAGAATATATTTAAAAGAAAAATAAATAATTTTGCTAGCTCTATTAATTTCTGTTATCTGACTGCAACTGCCCACTCACAATAAAAACAGTCATTAGTAGAATGAATTATTGTTTCCCTTTAACCGCGAAAAGGGTAAATCAGCAAATGGATAGTCAGTCGCTTCCC